>NW_006408570.1:8254602-8258059 GCF_000296735.1 Chrysochloris asiatica | reverse complement strand
GCAGGAGAAAGATGAGGCTTTCTGCTCCCATAAAGATTTACAGCCTTGGAAACCCTGTACAGGGTCGCTATGAGTCAGAACCAACTCCACGGCATACAACAACAACAACAACACATATCTGTATATAGAGGTGGAAATTTGAGCAACCCAGCCAAGAAGTTCAAGATTGAGGCCAATGATGGGCAACTGTACCTGACAGCTGTGGTGGTACTGCACAAGGATGTCAACGTGGTGGTAGTGGAAGGGGTCCCAAGGCCCAGAAGAAATTCAAGCATCTTATATTGCATTGGATAAAGTGGAATGAACAAACATCAAACACGAATGAGATGATGATGAAGAATCTGGTGAGGAAGCTGTGAAGAAAACCAATAAATGTGTATTAGTCTGGGAGGGTAGAGCTAAAGACAGGAGCTTTGGGGATATGAAGTTCAAACAGTGCCCTACAGAGAACATGGCTTGGAAACATTTCAAAAATCATGGGGCTGAACACTACTGGGACCTCGCACTGAGCGAATCTGATTTGGAGTCCACTGACTGAGCCTACTGCAAGCCCTTGCCTCTCCCTACTTGCCTTTGTCCCTTCAGTCCTCTTCCTTATTCTACTTCACATTCCATCCCCCACTTGTGTGTGGTCTCAAGAACTGTGCCAAGCAGACATTGGGACAAAGGGAGAAGATCTTGCTCCCTTCCCTAGTCAGCCTGGTGCTTCCCTTTATTCTCCTTGTGTGCATACTATTAAAGAGTTATTTTTAAACTTTGGTATGATATGTTTCACACATTTATAGATATTGACGTTTAGGTCTTCAGGTGATCTTTATTCTAGACCTGGAAATTGCTATAGAAAAAAAAAAATTTGTCATTGGCTTATATAGGTATGTATATATGTATGTATGTATATATATATACACTCAGGTAGTGTAGTGGTTACGAATTGGGCTGTGAACCACAAGGTCAGCAGTTCAAAACTACCAGCTGTTCCACGGGAGAAAGATGAGGCTTTCTGCTCCCGTAAAGATTTAAAGCCTTGGAAACCCTGTACAGGTCGCTATGAGTCCAAAAGTCCAAATGGACTCCACATCACATAACCATCACCACCATATTCCTGAGTGCTTCAATGTGCATACAAAAAAACAAAAACAAAAACAAAAAAACACCCAGAGAGAATGAAAGCAAATGCTGTTGAATGATGATTCATGGAGGTGGACTGTAATCATTGCAATGAAACGAAATGTGATAGGATGAATGTAAAGCTGATGTGCTGATGTTCTCCCATGTAAACTATCACTCAATTCACAATAAAAACAAACAACAACAAAAATCATTCTTTATCTACAGGAATGACGGGACCTTGAAAAAACTGCTTCCAGGAAAAAAACTGTGTAAATAATTTCTGCTCTTTAGTTGTGATCATCTGGGTCATCTCTAGAGATGCAGAAAGAATCTTTAGACCCTGGATCCCTTAGCCTCTGAAGTCTTACTGTTTCCCACTAGCCAATTCCCCCAGGTCTTCTGCATCCGCCCTCTATTATTTTCCACTCATTAATCACTTGCATTATCCAGGTTTACAATTTTCCAAACCCTGCCCATTTCAATTAGATGCCAGGGTCGCAGACATAACCCTGCCACCCTGACTTGTGTGGGGTTAACATCAGAGACGGCTGGATCCCTGCAGTCTCTGTCTGCATGTGTGCCATCCTGAGTTCAGAACTAGATCATTTCACTCATCTAGAAAATTAAGGTGAATAGAGAATTGAAAACTGGAATGGCATATGGTTTAGCTTCCTGAATTTGTGTGATTATCCATGATCAAATCGCAGGCACTGAGTTATTAAGTCCATTGACAGATGCAATGCAATTTTCTTCAAACAGATAACTGATTCTGGAGCTGATAAGGTCTGAATGAGCAGCACACACTCCCTCGGATTTTGATCATTCTTCACTTTCTTCATTCCCCACTCTATGTTATCAAATTACAGGTATAGATACATACATAGAAATAAAATAGCATAGGAGGCTGTAAATGTATACACAAGGCCCTCATTTAGTTTCTTGAAAATGTTTGGACTCTGAGCAGCATCACTTTATAATCTGAGACCAAGAGAAAGAAAAATTCATAGGGAAAATTACAATGCAAAATGCTGTTAAAAAATCGGGGTCTTAGAAAAGTTTGAAATTGATAGTACAGAAAGGGATAAAATGGGACTCTAAGCTTTGATAGTTTGATGATAAAGTTGGGAGAGAACACTGATAGGCCTCTGTCAGTTGTTTGAAGGTCTTGCCTTTTCCTTCTAGAACCTCTGGCAAGGTTGTTTTCATACATGTAGTAAATCAGCACTAAAGTAAAACACCCACTATAAAGGCTAAATAAAATCAGTGGGCCAATACATGATCCAAACCGACTAAAGAAGGTAATTTGCAAACATTTTGCAACCTTCTGAATACGCACAGTAGGTTCTTAAATGAGCCTGTCAGACCAATGGAATAATATAAGCGCTTGCCAGTATTTGGGAATAGTCCTTCATACTTGTGAAACCAAAAAAATCCTTCTCATCCCACAGTCTAGCCTCCTGATCTAATTCTTAACTATTCTCTGATTCTCCCTCACAAGCACAAGAGTCATAGAGAGTGGCTATGAGTCAGAGTCTACTCAATGGCAGGGGATTTCGTTTGTTGAGCGTGACTTTGTCAATATTCTGGGTTCCAAAGAATTAACCACCCTCTACAAAAAAGAAACATCTAGATGTTAACTTTTACCTGAAGATAATTCAAATATATTATCTATATAGAATTCACTATAGAAATAGAATTCACAGTCTAGTTAACCTACATTTCAGAAGATGTAACTGAAACTCTATACATTACTGTAAACTGAGGAAAAATCTGATATTAAGTTTTTGCTGGGGACCAAAACATTTTGGAGACTCAGACATGGTTACCATTTGTTCAGCAGTAAGTCTTCATGTACTGATATTTAAAGTAAACCATTAGAAGAGCTGAGTTTAAGAATATGATCAGTACAGGAATGTATTTAATAAATGTTCTGATCAGGATCCCTAGGAAATCAATGGTTCTGTTTTCATTATACATGCAAAAGACACTTCCCAGGGAGTGTCTGCACTTTCCTTGCTAGAGGTCTGAGCATTATTTACAGGATTTAGATGAGTTGAGATTTCCTCTTTACTAGTCTCTGATGTGGCACTGTGGATCAGCACTGGACTGTGAGCCACAAGGTTAGCAGTTCAAACCTACCAGCTGCTCCTTGAAAACCATATACAGGATTTTCAACCCTACACAAAGAGTCAGAACTGACTCGACAACACTTAACAACGAAAAAGTAACTAAACACCACACATTTGTCAGTTTGTTGTATTATTATGGCTGTCATAAGGCTGAGGCGCTAGAAGCTATGCCACTAATACTTCAAATATCAGAAGGATTACTGGTGAACAGGTTTCAG
>NW_006408570.1:8252219-8253866 GCF_000296735.1 Chrysochloris asiatica | reverse complement strand
CATCTCTTCCATTCTGCTCCTTTTCCCTTTCATTGTACTGCCCAGTTCTGATATTTTATTATTAATCATCTGGCCCTCTTTTTGCAGGTTTTGAATTGTTTCCAGTGCTGTATCGATCTTGGTTGATTGCTCTTGTAGTACTTTCCTGATGTCTTCCTTGTTTTTCTTCACCCCTTTTCAGAGCATTTGAATTTGTTTCTACATCATTCTTCTGAATTCCTTCTCTGGCAAACTGAAAATCTGCGCTTCCTCTTCTATAAAGCCTTTGTCTGTTCCAGCTCATTTTTCTGTTACTCTTTTCTGGTTTTGGACATGTTTTGATATCTATGGTTGTATTTTGTTGGTCATTTCTAGTAGCTATTGGGTTTTTAATGCTTAAATACATGTTTGTTTCTGTGTTATTAAGCTTACTGTGTGTCTCCTGGTGGTTATGATCAAGAGATTGGCTTTCCTTTTCACACGTAATGCTTAGCAGCTGTTATTGGCTCTTGTCTCAATGGTGAAATATTATGGGGTATGCATGTAGCTTGGCTGTATTGTCATGATTGCTGACTCTTCTTGGGTAATGTAGGGAGAAAAAGCTCCCAACTCCACAAAAAAGGTGTGATCAAAAGGACCAAAAGCAGAAGCAATATAAAAGCAGAGATTAAGACCACCACTGTGAAACAAAAATAAAACTGTGGATGACTGTCCAGTTGCCTTGCTACACAGGCAGTGTGTGTGTACCGTAGAAACCTCCAGTAATGGGTGGGGGCATCCACTCGCTCAGGCCCCTCCTCTAGTCACCACCGTAGAGGTTTCACAGATAAACATTGAGAAGTTAATGGAGGAAAGATTGTCTAGTATTTTGGTCTCTGAAGGTCTGTTAGGTATCTGCATGTACACAGCATAATTCTTGAAGTAGTTGTGTCTTTTTATGTTGGGGTTTTACAGATTGTTCATATGGTTTGTTGGTCAGTCCAAACCTGCTTTTTTTTTCTTGCTAGATAGGAAGGAATAAAGAGTCCTGCACAAGTCAACTTTAGGGCTGGGACCCACAGGCAGAAGTCAAAAGCAGCAGTCAAAGAATTTGCCCTTGGACCAATAGGGCTCTTTCTCTCTGTGCCATGGGAAAGCTGTGGTCACAATGCTGGACTTTTTGGGGGGTGCCTGAAAGCATCTGGGCTGGGAAAAGAATGTGTGACAGGGAAAAGGAGGAAAACATGTGTCGAATCCCCCCACACCTCCTTTTGCAAATGTCACAGCACCACTTTTAGTACCAGTTCCCTGTGCTGCCTGTTCCCTGTGCTGGTCTGGCTGTAGCCCCACCCTCTGATCTCCACCCTGGCAGAAGGGCTGCAGAGGGAGTCCCATGTCTTGACCGATTCCTAAATTGCAATATTTTCCTTTATAATGTGACTTTTTCCACTGGCAGTTGCAGGAAACTGATGCTGTGAACCTTATGCTAGATTCAGAGCTCTGGTGCTATTTCATGAGAGCAGCTTCTCTGGGTTTTCAGCCCTTCCCCATGGAGCCTGTCCTATCTGCCTCTGCTTTGTCACTGCCAAAACTGGAAGTTGATGGTTGAATTTTGAACCTTTTCTTGATTGGCAATTGAGGATGTTTCCATTCCATACTCTGTTGTTTATTCTCAGCCTCGTAGTGATG
>NW_006408570.1:8240356-8243952 GCF_000296735.1 Chrysochloris asiatica | reverse complement strand
CTTCAAAATACACAGTGCTTGCAAATGGGTTCAAGCATATAAAAAATTATGAAGATGGCACAGGACTGAGTTATGTTTTGTTCTGCTGTTCATGTGGTCTCCATGAATCAGAACTGATATGATAGCAACAATAACAACAACGTGACTGAGGTACTGTGGTATTTTATCTTGGCTAGTCATTTGCAAAGACAGTGTTCTCTAATGAGTGGATTCTAGCAACTCTAGGTTTCATAGCAAATTTCAGTTCTCAATTTTCTTGTGAAATTTTTTCAGTGTAATGAATTTCTGGGTGATTTTGACTCCTTCAGAATTTCTCTTTCCCTCCGGAACGGCTACATGCAGATGTAAGTGACAGAGTTCAATGAGAGAATAAAATAAAGATATTAATTAGCCAGAGCTGCCGGGATCGTAAGAGTCGTGTTGAATGTGCGGGATACTGGCATGGGTATCCCAGAAGCATCAATATTTATTATGAAGATGTGCTTATTGATTGAGCTGTAAAATGATTCAGAGTAATATATGCCATCCCAATAATTGAACTCCATTCAAAAGAACACCAATGTAGCCACAATGAAAATTGAAAAAGACAATTTTGATTTATTAAATTGCTTTATACAGCTACAATATATTGAACAAAGAGAGAAAAGGTTAACATAAGTCTATGGCCGAGCTGCTTTACTGTTAGAATTTAGGTCCTTGTATTTTGCAGCATGACTAAGAAGCCCCTGGTTCTAACGGCCTAGCCACAGAGTTGTTGTTGTTGTCACCAGGTGCCCACCAGATAGTTCCATTCATGTCACCCGTATACGCAACAGATTGAAAAACTGCCATCTTCACAACTGTTACACTTGAGTCCATTGCTGCTGCCACTGTGCTAATCCATATCATTGGGGGTCTTCCTCTTTTTTGCAGACCCTCCACTTTACCATGCATGATGCCTTTTCCAGGGATTGATCGCTACTGATAATATGTCTAAAGTATGAGAGACAAAGCCTTGCCTCCTGGCTTCTTTAAGGAGCATTCTGTTTGTATGTCTTCCAACACAGATTTATTTGTTCTTCTGGTAGTCCATGTTACTTTGAATATTTTCTTCCAACACCATAACTCAAATACATCAATTGTTGTACAGTTTTCCTTATTCATTGTCCAACTTTCACATGCGTATGACGCTTTTGAAAATGCCATGGTTTGGGCCAGGTACACCTTAATCCTGAAATTGATAACTTTGCCCTTGAACGTTTTAAAGAGGTCTTGTGAAGCACATTTACCTAGTACAATACATCATTTGATTTCTTGATTGCTGCTTCCAAGATTGACAACTTCAATCTTTTCTCTATTTATCATAAAGTTATTTATTGATCCAGTTGTGAAAATTCTTATTTTCTTTTACATTTAGGTGCAATCCATACTGAAGGCAATGGTCTTTAATCTTAGCCAGTAAGTATTTCATGTTCTCTTCACTTTCAGCAAGTAAGGTTGTATCATCTGTATACCACAGGCTTTCTTCGATCCTGAGATCACTTTTTTCTTCATATAATCCAGCTTCTTTGATTATTTGCTCAGCATACAGATTGATGAAGTATGAGGAAAGGATACAACCCTGGTGCACACCTTTCCCTCTTTTAACCATTCAGTGTACCCATGTTCTGTTCAAACAAATGTCTTTCATTTATGGTTCCTCATAAGCACAATTAAGTGTTCAGGAATACCCAATCTTTGCAAAGTTACCCCTAGCTTGTCATAATCCACATAGTTAAAAGCCTTTGCATAGTCAATAAGGCACTGGTAAATATCTTTCTGGTATTCTCTGCTTTCAACCAAGATCCATCTAATGTAAGCAATGATATTCCTCATTCCATGGCCTTTCTTGAATCCACTTTGAGCCACTGGTTGTAGTCATTTTTGAATTATCTTCAACTAAAATTTATTTGCATATGATAGTAATGATATTGTCCTATTATTTCTGCACTCCACTAGATCACCACTCTTGGAATTGGCACAAAGGTGGATCTCTTCCAATCAGTTGGCCAGGTAGCTGTTTTCCAAATTTCTTGACACAGATGAGTGAGCACTCCAGTGCTGCATCAGTTTGTTGAAAGATTCCAATTTGTACTCCATCATTTCCTATAGCTTTGTTCTTTGCCCATGCCTTCTACGCTCCTTGGACTTCTTCCTTCAGTATCATTGGCTCTTGATCATGTGCTACCACTTGAAAAGGTTGACCATAGACCATTTGTTTTTGGTACAGTGACTCCCTGTATTCCTTCCATCTTCTCTTGATGCTTTCTGTATTGTTCCATATTTTGCATATAGTATTCTTCAATATTATAGCTATGAATTAGACTGCAAACCTCATGGTCAGCAGTTTGAAACTACCAACTGTTCCGTGGGAGAAAGATGAGACTTTCTGCTCCCATAAAGATGTATATCCTCGGAAACTCTGTACAGATCACTATGAGTTGGAACCGACTGCGTGGCACATAACCACCACCATCCTTCAACATTGCAGGTCAAGGCTTGAACTATTTCTTCAGTTATTTCAGCTTGAGAAATGCTGAGCATGCTCTTTTCTTTTTTTGTTTTCTAACTCCAGTCTTTTCACATTTCATTATAATACTTGACTTTGCCTTCTCCAGCCACCCTTTGAAATGTTTTGCTCAGCTCTTCTACCTCCTCATTTCTTCCATTTGTTTTAGCATCTCTGTGCTGGAGAGCAAAGCTCAGTGTTTCTTCTGACATCCCTTTTGGTCTATTCTTTCTTTCTTGTCTTTTTAATAACCTTTTGCTTTCTTCCTGTATGATCTTAATGTCATCACACAGTTCCTCTCTTCTCGGTCCTTAGACTCTACTGCTTCAAGTCTGTTCTTCAAATAGTCCGTAAATCCAGGTGGATATGCTAAAGGTCATACTTTGGTTCTTCTGGATTTGTTTTAATTTTATACAACTTCAGCCTGAACTTGTATATGAGCAATTTGTTCATAACTGATTATTCAGACATATTTATTTCTCTCCTCTTTAAGGTCGTGTCTACCTAGTTTAGCATTTGTTGTGGTTGTGTTTGTTAAGTGTCCTCAAGTTGGTCATGGCCCAAAGTGACCCTTTATAGGGTTTCTGAGGAAGGGCTGGCGAGTGTAAACCACCGAACATGTGGTTAGCAATCCAGTGCTTATCTTTCAGTGCCATACCAGCACTCTGGATACAGGCATAAGGGGAGCTAAACCAACCAGCTGCTGTCACGCCAACTCCAACTTATAAAGATCCAGAGTAGATAGAGCTGTTTTCCATGGGGTTCTCAATAGCAGATTTTTGTTGGTATTAGATTGCTAGGGCTTTCTTCCTAGGCATGTCTGGGTGTTCACCAGAACTGCTAACCTTTAAATCAACAGCCTAGTACATTAACCATTTACACAGCTCAGGGGCTCCATAAGAGTAGGTAAAAAGGATGAAATCCATAATTAAGACAACTGTAATGGAATCATCAATAACCTCATTTTCAATAACCTCATATGCACGTGAAAGAGATGGACAGTGAATAAGGAAGACCATAGAAGAATTGATGCTTTTGATCTATGATGTTGGAGGAGAATATTGAAAGT
>NW_006408570.1:8239204-8240256 GCF_000296735.1 Chrysochloris asiatica | reverse complement strand
GAATTCTAAATTGGAAACAAATTGCTTCTTGCTTAAAAGATGCAGAAATAAACAATGGTCACAACATCAAACCCTCATAAATCTACCAATAAAAGCTCAGCATCCTGAAAAAAATCTGCTGACTGTGGCCTTAGGCACACTTTAATTGAGCATTCATAGAAGCCATTTCTTCAAAAGAAAATACTTGACAAGAGCTCTTGCTTTTATTTGATGTAATGATATAGTTTTCAGAGAAATGTCCATTTGCAGCAAACCATAGGGCCACATAGAAAGAGTCCTGTAGCAATATTTGCAGTAGTGACCATTGCTATATGACTTACGCATAAAATTGGGCAATCAGATCTTCCCTCTTCAGGTTTTCTGGGGATACCAGATGCCAAGAACTTTTCAGCAGTAATGTTCAGGCTCCATCTCATGGACTGAAGTTTTTTGAGGTTTCATTGTGAGTCCCATTTGAGCTAGTCTCCCTTTTTCCCAAAGAGTGGCACTGTCTAAGTGAGCTAGATGAGTTGAAATCATGGATAAAAACGACAGTGAAGACAGTGCTGGGCTTCTCAGAGCTCACAGTGGTCACAGCAGCATTGAACTGTGTGGGGAAGGGAATGGACAAGAAGAAGGCAGCTGGCCACCTGAAACCTTTTCTTAATGATTCTATTCTGATTTGTGGACAAACTATTTGAGGCCGTGGAGGAAGGCCGAAGTTCTAGGCATACCAAGTCTAGCAGTGATAGGAGCAGAAAGCAAGAACTAAAGGAGGTGTTTGGTGATGACGCTGAGATCTCCAAGGAATCATCAGGAGTAAAGAAGCAGTGGATACCTTGCTTTGAAGAGGTGGACGAGTCAGAGGTGATCCCTGGGCCTCCATCAGAGAGCCCTGGCATGTTAACTAAACTCCAGATCAAACAGACGCTGGAGGCAGCAACACGACAAATTGAGGTGAGGAAAAACAGCTGAACTTCATTAGCCCCTCTGCACCTCAGCTGAAGACTTCTTCTTCCTCCCAACCACAGCAACTTCCAATTGGCAACACTATTCAGCCCTCTCAGGCTGCC
>NW_006408570.1:8215632-8229609 GCF_000296735.1 Chrysochloris asiatica | reverse complement strand
ATGGCACCTAACAACAACAAATAGAATCATCAAAATCTTCAACTAACCGTATCTCCCCCTGTTATTTTCAACTTCCAGCGGTAAACAATGGTGACTGTCCATGAGGTATACTGGCCTGAAATCAAGCCCCCCCCGCCCCCCAAGTTCTCCACTATGTTTAGCTTAAATGACACCTCAGTACGCACAGGGAAGTCTAAAGTATGTGTGCTTATTTTTATTATTGTTGTTGTAAAGAGTTGTCAAGTCGGTTCTGACTCATAGCCACCCTGTATAAAGTTTCCAAAGAACAGCTGGTGGGTTTGAACCACTGACCTTGTGGTTTCAGAGTGCTGATTTTAGAGCACTTATTTAAGGATTCCCCCTTTTATTTAAAGCACCTTAAACTCAGCTCAACCTTTTAGATTCTTTGTATGTTCAATTAATAGTGTAAATTCATATTCAGATTGCAGTGATATTATAAAAATATCTAGTTATTAAAGAACCATATAATTATCTTTACAATGCTATGAATACTAAGGCATGAAAGTAAATAGAAAATGTTTTAAACACAGGCCAAAACAAAAATATTTTACACCATAACCATTAATCAAAATTGTCTATTCCCCAGACCCCTAAGCTCTTGATTATTTTGGCTAATGGGGGTGCAGTGGATTAAATGATAGTGCCCCCACTGAAAAGATATATCCACCTAGAATCTGTAAACGTGACCTTATTTAAAAAATGGATCTTTGCAGATGAACCTGAGTTAAGGGACATGAGATAGCGTCCCCCTGGAGTACCCTGTTGTTGTTAGGTGCCGTCGAGTCAGTTCCAACTCATAGTAACCCTGTAGAGGGCTTCCAAGGGGTAACTTGTGAGTTTGAACCACCGACCTTACAGTTAGCAGTCCAGTGCTTATCCTACAGCACCACACCAGAATTTCTGGAGTACCCTGGTGGTTGGTGATTATGTGACATGGAGTTGGTTCTGAGACATAATGACCCTGTATAGGGTTTCCGAGACTGGAAATCTTTACAGGAGCAGAAAGCCTCATCTTCTTCTTTAGAAAGCAGCTGGTAGATTCAAAATGTGGTTAGCAGTCTAATGTGTAACTCATTCAATCAAAGTATCCTTAAAGAGATATGGAGAAGGCATGAAGAGAGAGGAGGAGGTCTCAGATGTAGGCAGAGATAATAGTCATGTGACCACAGCCAAGAAACACCTGGAGCCATTAGAAAGAAGGAGCAAGAAAGGGTTCACTCTAAAACTTCAGAGGGAGCAGGATCCTACAGACACGTAATTTCAGTCTTCTATCCCCCAGAACTTGGAGAGATTAAATTTCTGTTGTTTTAAGTCACCAAATTGATGGCATTTGATTACAGTAGTCCTAGGAAACTAGTACACAGGGTTTTACTATCTTTGCTTAAATGCCACTCAATAGGGGCAAATGAAGTATAATTAAAGATGAAGACTCATCAGTCATTTATTCAGCAAGCACTTATTAAATGCTACTACAAGGCGCTGGTAACATAGAGTGGTTATGAATCGGGCTGCTAACCTCAAGGTCGGCAGTTCAAAACTACCAGCTGTTCCGCAGGAGAAAGATGACGCTTTCTGCTCCTGTAAAAATTTGCAGCCTTGGAAACCCTGTGCAGAGTTGCTATGGGTCGGAACCGACTCTATGATACTTAACAACAACAACAACAACAATGAACCAGGCACTGCACAAGACTCTAGAGATACAGCAATAATAATGATGATGATGATGATAACAAATACCATATTACAGACCCTTTTTGACAAGGCTGAAAAGTGAAAAGTGAGCCACAGTGAAGGCTGGAAAGGTGTTTTCTTCCCTGGGTTTTGTAGAATAAGAGAGAAGAAAAAAATCACTGAAATTTAACAGTGGAGAATTTGAGCAGGGAAGGCAATTTTAATGTGCAGAAAAGATACAATTACTAAAGAACTGCAAAAAGGTTTGGAGACATTCAATTCAAACTCAGTTTATCAGTCCCCAGGGAAAGAGAATGTATTCAAATTGCTTGTTAATTTCAAATGAAACGAGCCAAACTTGACAAGACCTGAACCCTGACCCAGATGAGTGTTTTATTGAAAGACACTGTTTTCCTCTATCCTAGTCGAATTAGAAATTGAGTGTGGCTTTGCGTCCGCTGTTGTTTTTCTGCATTTTCCAGATGATAGTTTGCATTAGGATGTCTCATTCCATGTTGTATCAATCACATTACAATATGTCACTTAATGTAACAGAAAGCAATATGATTGACACAATCTGCTAGGGCTTGTCACAACATCGCATGTCAACCAGGACATTTTTATGGGATTTTTAAAGAAAAAAAGGAGTCAACATATTTTACTGAACATCACATCTAAGGTGCAGGGGGAGGGAAAAGAAAGGCTTCTTTGAAGGTTTTTGCAACATTCCTGTTGAGGGAGCTGATAAACATCAGCTTAGTAAGGGGAATCAAATGTCTCCTCCATACCCATATCAAATGGACCTGAGAAGCCATTGCCAGCCGGTGTCAGCTCTGGTTTGCGCTCAATTCCTATTGCTCCCTGCCCCTGCTTGCCACTTTTAATCCAAGACACCTTATAAGATCACCTTTAAGAGAGAGAACTGAACTATCAAATGGAAGGCCCACATCTGAGCCAACAGAGGCAGTATGAGGCAAGCAGGCCTCACTGATTGAGGGAGGAAAGGTTCTAGAATCCATCTATATTTATGCCGATCCAGTGAGAACTCAAAACAGCTTAAGCAAAAGGAAGGATTTATTATGTTAATGTTGTTAAATGCGGTCAAGTTGGTTCCGACTCATAGTGACCCTGTAGAGGGTTTTCGAGGAGTGGCTGCTGAGCTTGAACTGCCAACCTTACAGTTCAAAACAACCTTGCAGTCCAGCTCATTAACCCCCAGCACTACACCAGGACTCCTGTAAATGGTGCAAATAGTTAATACTCTGGGTTGCATGCCAGAAGGTTCAAATTTACAGAGCGATACCTCAGAATAAAAACCTGGCAGTCTGCTTCTGAAAAAGCAGCCATTATAAACTTTATGGCACACCATTCTACTGTGGTACACATGAGGTTACCATGAATGGGAATCAGTTCAACTGTAATCAGTTATTATTATTAGGACACGGGGATTTCTCAAGGAATTGAGAGCAAGAATAGAACTAGACCTTGAGGGGAGAAAAAAACCAAAAAACACTAGCAGCAATAATTAGAAATGTATTTCTGCACCACCTACTTTCTTCTCTCTTAATGCAACTCCATCTATATAATACATAGAGCTTATTCCCATAACCCTGTGCACCTGTCAGTTTGTCATACTGTGGCGGCTTAGATGTTGCTGTGATGATGGAAGCTATGTCACTAGTATTTGCTGGCTGTGTTTTACTCTTTTGTGCATAGGCTTACTATGAGTGGGAGCACTTAACAACAACAACATTCTCACAACAACAAAGTTTACAAGTTACAGTCCCAACCACATGTGGAGATTTTGTGACTGGCTGTTATCTCTGTGGGATGTATTTCTCTCTCCTACCAGCGTTCATTCCTCAGACAGGCATTGTGCTAGCAAGTGATAGACTTCACCCCTAGGTCCAGAAGGAAACTCAAATTGGCTTCATCCAATCAGTGGATCCTACTATCATAGGCACTGTGATGGGTTCAGGGAAGGGGCATATGGCCTAAGTGGGTCCAATTGGAATGAACTCAAGGAAGATTTGCCTTGACGGCTGGGTCTCAAACTCACTCTTCTTCAGTGGGCTTACATCTTCTAGAGAATGTGAGTTTCAGACTATGGTGTGGGATGGTAGTGTTCCATGGAGTCAGTTCCGACCCACAGCGATGACCCTGCATAGGGTTTCTAGGGCTATAAATCTTTATAGGAGCAAAAAGACTCATCTTTCTCCCATGGAACAGCAGTTCAACTCATAACCACTACTATCAGAGCGTTGTGACTACTGAAGACATCTGTATTACCACAAGAAGCGCTAACCTGAGGGTGGAGCCAACTCAGAGGAGGGTAAGCCAAGACTTTTGTCCTGGTGATGTCATTTTGAGTCTTCAGTCAAACCACAACTCTCCTTTAAATCTCTCCTTGAACAGTTTGGGTTCATGAGTCAGCAAAATCCCTTTTATGTTTAAGCCAGTATGAATCAGCTTCATGTCGTGCAACCAGAGGAATATCAACTTATATTAAGAGACCAATTTATTATCTTACAGATTTCAGGGAAATTTCTAGCCAGCCTAGCCTAAGACAGCCAATCTAAATCTATGGCAAGAGTTGCAAACATAGCTGCCCAGTGGACTTTGTGAGAGATCAGTTCTCAGAAAAAGAGGTAGGGATATATTGTGAATAAAATCTACTGTTAGTGAAGGCACCCATTTGCTGGATGAATCTAAATAAATAGCTCTCTGTACTTTGATCCATTTCATTTTTAAGTTGGTTGGTCATGCCTCTGCCCCGTAATTCCTCCGTGGTACTCGGCTGAGGGATTAATTGGATACCATGGCACTGTAGGATCAGCACTGTATTGCTGACTGCAAGGTTGACAGTTCAAGCCCACCAGTTGCTCCTTGGAAATCTTATACAGGACCAATATGAATCAGAACAGATTCAATGTCACTTAACAACAATGAACTCTAAGTAGTACAAATGGTTAATGCTCTCTGCTGCTAAAGGTTGAAGGTTCAAGTCCACTCAGAAGAAAAACCTGGTGATCTACTTAGTACAAATCCGCCTTTGAAAACTCTATGGAATTCAGTTCTACTCTGACAGAAATGGGGTCTATCTGAGCCAGAGTCAACTCAATGGCAACTGGCTACATCAAACCCACCCACTGCCGTCAAATCAACTCCTAGTCAGAGTAACACAGATTCCTAAGTGACAGCACAGAACTGCATCATTGGATTTCCAAGGCTGTAAATATTTACAGAAACTGGCTACTTCATCTTTCTCACATGGAGCAGCAGGTGGGTTTGAACCACCGACACTGTGGTTAGCAGCCTAACACTTAGCCCATTATACCATCAGAGTCCCAGTTAACTGTAGGTAGTGTTTCATATCTCATAGGCAGGCTCTAAATAATGTAAAGAAAATATATTTTCTTTACTTTTTACATTTTTTTTCAAAATTATTTCCCCATCTTTCCCTCTGTTCTTGCTGTTTATGCAGAGACAATAATCAGGAAATATTTTTAGAATCTTGTATTTTCTTATTTTTTCCCTCCTGAATTTCAGTGAGAGTGCTACTCTTTTCAGGGGCAAGCCTGTGGTTCATACCCTGCTGCTAGGGGTGCAGACAGCTCACTCATCCTTTAGGGGTGATTCTTGGGCATGATGTAACAGAAGACTTTGTTGGAGAAACTCATGGAATTGAACACAAAGAAACTGTCAGGAACATACATGGCGAGTTACGCATAACACTGTTCATTGGAAGCAAGTTGTTTTACTTTTAAAAATAATAATTCAACTGGACAACAATTGATTGTTAAAACATTAACTTTGTTAAATCCAACAGGATATATCTGTGCAACAGGATTCAAAATCTTGTTCTTGTAGAACATTTTATGAAATAGCCTAAAATGAAAGAAGCAGGGTGCCACAGAGGACAAAGTCCAATATTCTCATAAGCTCCGTACACACACACATACACACATGCTCAACACTGGAAGGAACTAAGTACCAACTGTGATGATCTTGAAATCCTCTGGCTTGTCGGGATGTAAATACATTTGTTTTATTTTACATATATACTTTTTACATTTTCCAAATGTATCTACAGTGAATAATATCACATTTACAGTGAGAAAACAAAATAGTTAGAAAATCATTCCATTTTAGAAAATGGAGAATAAGTATATTTTTCCTCTGAATTTTGACTCCAAAAACAATAAAAGCACGTTGGCAGAAGAACGCTTTGAGATAATATAAACATGCCATATCTAAAACATATTGAAGAACAGACAATGCAATCGTGTTTAAACATAATAAAAATAAGAATCACCCTTAAGTAAGGAAAGGGCATCTTTCTTTGCTCATTATATTTCCTCACAGAAGAATTTTGTTTCTACTGGAAGAGCAAACTGTTCACTTTAATTTCTACCTTTAAAACGCCTCCAAATCAAAGGTCAGAAGGACTTCCTTTCTTCATCATCTTATTACGGCAGCCGCATGATTTATAACTCTGATTACACTTTGCTCTCTCAGGCAATATGCTACAGTGAGGTGAGGTCAGAGACTCTGCTTCTCCTCAGTTCCCTTGTTTTTGTGGCTCAAAGTCATATTATTCCTATTACTTTAATGCAGTTTGTATAGCTTAATTATATCGTGAAACTCTGGCCCACATAATGAATCGGTGGATTGCTAGCAACTGTTGAATAACCCGTATCTGCTGGAAATGTTATTGAAAAATACCGGATGTGAGGGTACGGGGGAGAGGACCAGATGAGACAAGCCATACCATGTCCTGCTCCAGTGTTATCAAAGTCATGTGTGTTGAGAGAAACCAATTTAGTTCTACAGCATTGTCCTCACTTCTGGAACATACAAAATGTATCATTTATTGTTCTCTTGCCTGCCAGTCCAACGTGTACACCAACAAGAGCCATCCTATACAGATTACAACCTAATACAGATGAAAACAAACAAAAAACGTCTTGTTTTTCAGCTCACATAGGCATACCGTGCATGACTGATGTGATTGTATAATTCGGTGCTTTAACAAAACTTTCGCTTTTACCCCACCCTCGGTTGTGATTCTCACATGATCTCTCCCATTAGCACATATGAGAAATTGGGGAAGGAGGGAGGAAAAGACAGTCCAATTTTTTCCTAATAAAGATTTTTCATTTTTAATTACTTTAGGCTTCATGGATTTTTAAGGAATGCTCTGCAAGTTTGGCAGTTCAAACCCACCAGTCGCTTGATAAGAGAAAGATGCGGTCGTCTATTCAAGTAAAGATTTACAATCTCAGGCACCCTATAGAGGGTCACTATGAATCAGAAGCAAGTTGATGGTAGTGGGTTTATTCTACAAAGAGGAGTGAAGTCAGAGACTCTGCTTCTCCTCAGAGATGATTAAGCACTAGACTACTAACCAGAAATCTGGCAGTTCAAATGCATTTAGAGGTAACTTAGAGGTCAGTTCTGGAGGTCTCATACCAAAAGGTGACAATCTTGAAAACTCTATGGTGTGATTCTACTCTGCACACGTAGGGTCGCCATGCATCAGAATTCACTCAACTGCAACTATAACAGCAACATTCTGCTAGTGTAAAAATTTATTTAAATAAAAGTTTTATACTTATTTCAATGCATTTTAACATACAGGAGTTGATAAATAGACATTAGCAAATCTAGTTTAATTTCTCAAAGGATAGATACAAGATGATTGGTATTGTTGTGAAGTACCATCAAGTTGGTTCTGACTCATAGGGACCCTGTCTAGGGTTTTCTGAGGAGCAGTTGGTAGGTTTGAATTGTTAACCATGTGGTTAGCAGTCCAGTACTTATCCTACAGCACCACACCAGATCCAAGATTATTGAGGGTCAGAAAAAAAAAAAAAAAATCAATTCAGGGTTGTAAGTGCTCTCACCAGACAAGCCAAGGGGTCAACCCAATTCCTATGGGTCAAGGAATGCTTCCTGAGTATGTAACACCTGAGTCACAGAGGATGGATACAAGATTGTTGTTATTGTTGTTAAGTGCCGTCAAGTCAGTTCCGACCCATAGCAACCCTGAATAGGGTTTCCGAGGCTGTAAATCTTTACAGGAGCAGAAAGCCTCATCTTTCTCCCACGGAGCAGCTGGTAGTTTCGAACTGTTGACCTTGCGGTTCGCAGCCCGATTCGTAACCACTATGCTACCAGAGCTCCTTGGATGCAAGATAGTCAGAAGTAAATGGAGTTCTTTCATCTCCTGGATCTTCATTGATCTTCACAGCAAAGCTTCAAGAGGACACGAACAAGGAACCAACTCGACAGCACTTGACAACAACAATAACAACTGGAAATAAAAAGAATGAGGGACAAAAATGTTATATGAATAGATCAAAGTCACACAGTCAAAGAGTGAAATGTCTGTATTCAAACCCTGTCTCTCAGAGTAACATTGGTTCTTCCCACTAAGGTCAAACAAAGAACTGAAAATTTAACCACTTTTATAATGTTTTTGTACTTTTTGTAACAGTATCATTTTCTGCATGCTTCAGTTCTACCTTTTTTTTTTTTAACCAAAATAAAACAGTATGCCATCACAGAAATACGCTAAGCCTCTACTTTTCCAACCATGACATCCCATTCTTACCATTGATCCCTCCAGATGAAGTGTCTAAAACAAGTGAACCAAAGTATCTGTCATCTGTAAGGTTTCATTGGCTAATTTTCTGGAAGTAGATTGCCTGGTCTTTCTTCTTAATCTTTCTTATTCTGCACAAAAGATCATTTTCCCTAAATATGGCTTTTTATGATATCCTGTTCTGCTGCTTTACACTAAGACAACCTTTACTTCTGCAGGGCCAAAGAATTCCACCGGGAAAGGATGATCTTGAGTCTTTCATCAAACACAAGTGTTTATTTTTAGGTTTATTGAACATCATTTATATTATGTTATATTTCTTCTTTCTAAAGGTTGCAGTGGTATTGGAGATTTTAAAAATAAATAAATTAGCTCTCCCTAATCTAGAAAAAAACATCTTCACACGAACAAAGAAGAGAGAACAAAAACAGAAAGATAAATTGGGTTATCAGGGGCAAAAGTGTGTTGTGTGCACACATGTATACGTGTGTATACATCCATTCTTTTACACATGTCATAATCTCTGCTTTTTGTCCCGAGGAACCATAGAACATTGTCCTCACTCATTTACGGTTAATCTCAAAGGTTAATTTTGTTGCCCATTTGCTATAAACAAAGAAGTTATTTCTTTACCAGCTCGTGGCCTTTTGCCATAAGCCAAACAGAGAAGAAAGACAGAGCATCTTGAGGATTAGGAAGAGGTCGGAAGATCCGAAGAACCTGGTGCTGACAGACTTGCTTATTAAAAAGCGTACTCTGGTGGACAGACTGTTGCTGACGGCCTGATACGGCTGGACTTCAGAGGGCCAGGGTACAATCAGTGGACTGTACTGCTTTGGAGATTGTGGGGCAGAGGGGAGCCTTTTCTAATTTGTCAAAGTTGTATCTAATTCCACAGAACAAAGTTCGCACAGAGAGATGAGCAGAATCCACAAATTATTGCTCATTCACCAAGCCCTTGATGGAGTGATAGAAGCAGCACACAGCTAGGGTTTTGGAAAGTAACTCGACCCCTGCCAGTCGGCTTTGGGTAATGCTGCCTTGTGGGCATAACAGTTTCCCTTGTTTCTTGTTTAATAGGATTATTCCTCAGAATATTAAAAAGATAACATCAACGTCTTTCAGTGTTCCCATAAACTATTTTTGGAAATATAAAAGAATGGCTCAGGTGGCTTCATGACTCTTGATAGAACTTTTGTTCTCTCATAAGCTAAAAAGAGAAGAATGTGGTTTTGTGAGGTGTGTGCCCCAAGCAATCCAAACAAAACATTAAGTTTTCCCCAAAGACAGTATCACTGAAGCCTTCATTGCCCATCTAAACTCTTACTGCCTATGTGGAAAATGAGGCTATGATTTCAAATGAGAGCACCGAAGTTCAAACTCAGAAACTGATGGAGTTGTTGGGGGAGAAAGCATAGCCCTAGTCATTTCTCATCATGAAAATCTGTGAAAGGCCACCACTACCAACTGCTTTGAAAAGGGTCACAAGAGAAGGTCTTGGGCAGAGGGTGAGAAAAAAGAAAAACAAAAAACTATGTAGAACCAATTCAAAATCATAGGAAAGGCCAGACGTAATGGTGTCACAGAGACTGGTGGAACCCCGAAAACTATGGACTTCAGACACTCTTTAAGCCTAGAACTGAACCAACCCCCAGGAACCACCTTTCAATCAAACAATAGTTCAGGCCTCTAAAATGAAAAATAACATCAGGAGGGAATGTACTCCTCAGTACAATCAACTAAAGGAGACAAAAGGGGCAGCATTTGCCCGATTTCAAGTTCAGAAGGCAGAAAGGGTTAGCAAAGAAGGAGAATGAAAACAGGAACTACAGGGAGGAAATGGAAACGTAAGTTTTCATTGAAGGGACTGCAACCAATGTTAGAAACAAAATGTAGATAAACTGTTGAATAGAAAACTAATTTTCTTTATAAACTTCCACCCAAACAACAATTTTTAAAAAGTAAATATAAAATGAAGCACATTCTCTGGAGGATAACATATGGATCTATCTTCAAATGACGTTTTCAGGGAAATATTGCATTGTTATTAGAAAAGAGTAGCACATTCAAGCAGAATCAGATACACATCTGGTAGGAGTCCTGATGATTTAAGTGCCCAATCCAGGGCACAGAGTGGTGGTCTGGCACACCTAGGGCAGAGATTTGCCCACAGAAATATGTAATGAGAGTCTTATACCTCGGTTCCGTAAGGATAGCAAAAGGATGGCTTGGAAAGAAATGCACTCACACAATGAATGAACATTATACTATTATTGAACAATTAGTTTAAGAATAAAACATAATCCATGGTACTTTGAATATTCTTCTCCAACACCATAACTCAATGCATCAAGTTTTCTATGGTCTTCCTTATTTATTGCATATATGAATAGAACAAGAGTTCAAGTCAGGTGCTAGCTAGCCCTTCCTCTTGACTAGGTTTTGGGTGAACGCTTTGCCTAGAGGCTGTTCTAGAGCTTATGAATGCTTATCTTTTCGGTTGGGTGATTTCTCAATCACATACCAGCCTAACATACACAGTTCCTTTCTTTTGGACCCAATAACAAAGATTCTCAGTTCATGTATTTGGAATTGGCCAAAGTCTGCTTTTGGCATTAGACAGAATGCATTGCTTGTGACTCTGATCTAGATGGTTAAGTTGCTTAGATTCATGAAAGTGCAACCATTTCAGACTGGCTCTCCTCTGCCAGTCATCTTCCCTGCCTAGAACAAGGACATCAGTTTTAAAGATCATTGTAAGTTTAGTCAAGAAAAGGAAAAAAAAGAACTCCCAGGTGGAATTTTCCAGAAAGGTATTTCTTTCTTACATAGAAACCCTTTCTTAATTCCTTTTTTCCTCTATCACACACCCAGAGTGAGTGGATCCACTGCGTTGGGGAGGACTTTGTGCTATACTGTTTCAGCACAGTCACCAGTAAGCTGGAGAGAACTCAGTTTACAACAGTTTACAAGAAGGATGTGATCGGCCTACAGTGAAGATGGACTCCTGAAACTCTGGAACCCCTAAGTCGTCTTCTCTTTTTGAACTCACTGGGGATCACGCACTTCAATGAATACATATTCATATGTGTTGCTCTTTTTTTGTGGGGGAGGGAGGGCAGGGCAGGGAGCTTTTCTAAGAAAGCAAATTATCTGAATTAACCACACAGAATAATTTTATGAAAATTCACATTTGTCTAGCAGCTAGCCTTTTTTCTGGGTATATTTTAAGGCATTAGTCTATCTTTCAAATAGGGTAGTCACATAATGTTTTCAGTTCTTTTACCTGAAATACTGGTAATTTCTAGGAACATATTCTACTCCTTTGACTATTAGAAATGCTTATTAAATTGTACCTCTCCCAGTAGAATTTGTACATAAGGAACTGTCTTATATTCAGTAGCTGTATTCTGTTCCATTCTTTTTTAAAAGCAAAAGATGTTAATGAACATGCAGGGTCAGAAGTTAAGAAAATCTTAATTATTGCACTTCTAAAGGTAGACTTTGGAGAAGTAACCTGAAATAGGAGATAGGGATTTTAAACTGAGATCTGATTTTAAGTGCGCATCTACTTTCTATGAGATCCTACTATCCCTGTGCCCAGTTTTCTCAACTGTGCACAGTTCTAAAATGTCTCTGACTTTCCAGAGCTAATCTGAGAAATAAATTTGCCAGGGTATATAGGAATAACTTCTCTTTATAAACAATTCCATAGATTGTATCTCCTATTTAGTTTTATTATTCTTGACTACTTTGAATTATGGCGAGGCATTGTAGGGACTGCTAACCACAAGATTGGTGGTTCAAATCTACCAGTTGGCTCATTGGAAACCCTAGAGAGGTCACTATGAGCCAGAACTGACTTGCCAGCAGTTAACAACAACAACAACTTTGGGTAATTACTAAATTGTATTCCTCCCTTATTAGCACATGTAATAGTTTAGAGTCACAGGCCCTGTAATGTCTCCTTTCCCCTTTCAATTAAATAGTCCACAAGGACTGCTCTTCCTTATAAAATGTAAAGTAAGTATTTATATGTTGTTGTGAGGGGCTTCAAGAAGTCCCAACTCTTTGCAACCCTATGCACAACAGAATGAAACTCTACCCAAATCTGCACTAAACTCACAATCATTGTTACACCTCAGCCCATTGGTTCTGCCACTGTGCCAATCCATCTCATTGGAGGTCTCCCTCTTTTTCACAGACCCTCCACTTTACCAACCACAATGTCCTTCTCCAGAAACAGGGTCCTCCTTATAATATGTCAAAACTATTTTCAATAACCTCATATGGATGCGAAAGCTGGACAGTGAATAAGGAAGATCATAGAAGAATTGATGCCTTTGAGTTGTGGTGTTGGAGGAGAATACTGAAAGTGCCATGGACTGCCAAAAGAACCAATAGATCTGTTTTGGAAGAAGTGCAGCCAGAGTGCTCCTTGGAGGCCAAGATGGCTAAGCTTCGTCTCTCATACTTTGGACATACTGTCAGGAGGGAACAGTCACTGGAGAAGGATGTCATGCTGGGTAAGGTGGAGGATCAGAGAAAAAGAGGAAGACCCCTAACGAGATGGATTGGCCAGGTGGCATCATTGATGGACTCAAGTGAGGCAGCAGTAGTGAGGTTGGCCCAGGATCGGACATTGTTTCGTTCTGCTGTGCATGGGGTCGCTATGAGTCGGTTCCGACTCGATGGCACTTGACAACAACAACAACAACAATGGGAGACAAAGTCTTGCCATCATGGCTTCGAAGGATCATGCTGGTTGCATTTCTTTCAACACAGATTTCTTTGCTCTTCTGGCAGGCCATGGTACTTTGAATATTCCTCTCCAACATGGTAACTCAAAGCAGCAATTCCTCTATGGTTCTTCCTTATTCGTTGTCTAACTTTCACATGAATTTGAGGCTATTGAGATTACCTTGGCTTGGGTCAGACACACCTTAGTCCTCAAACTGACTTCTTTGCTCTTGAATATTTTTAAGAGGTCTTATGCAGCAGATTTGCCCAGTGCAATGCTGTTTCCATAACTGTTGTTTGGATCCAAGCAAAATGAAGTCTTTGACAACTCCAGTCTTTTCTCCATTTATCATGATGTTCTTTTTTGATCCAGTTGTGAGGCTTTTTGTATTCTTTACATTGAGGTACAACCCATACCGAGGCTGTGGTCTTCGATCTTCATCAGTAAGTACTTTTAGTCCTCTTCTTTATAAGCAAGCAAGGTTGTATCACTACATATGGCAATTTGTTTAATGAGTCTTCCTCCAAACATGATACCACATTCTTTTTCATATAATCTAAATTCTCAGAGTATTTACTTAACATACCGATTGAATAAGTATGGTGAAAGAATACAACCCTGGCATACATCTTTCCTAATTTAAAATCATTCAGTATCCCCTGTTCTGTTCAAATTATTATCTCTTTATCTATGTACAGGCTCTTCATGAGCACAAGTAAGTTTTCTGGAATACTCATTCTCTGCTTATCATGACACACACAGTTGAAAGCCTCTGCATAATCAATAAAGCACAGGTAAACATCTTTCTGGTACTCCCTGCTTTCAGTAAAGATCCATGTAACGTCAGAAATGATATCCCTTGTTCCACAACCTCATCTGAACATGGCTTGAACCTCTGGAAATACCCTGTCAATGCACTGTTGCAGCTATTTTTGAA
>NW_006408570.1:8187525-8189026 GCF_000296735.1 Chrysochloris asiatica | reverse complement strand
AGATCTTTTGTTTGTCATTTTCAGTAGTTATGTGGGTTTTTGAATGCTTAAATGGATGTTTGTTTTTGTGTTATTAAGCTTACTGGGTGTCTCCTGGTGGATATGATCAAGAGATAGGCTTCACTTTGGGGATGTTATGCTTAGTAGCTGTTATTGGCTTTTGTCTCAATGGTGGTATATTATGGGGTATGCTTGTAGTTTGGCTATATTGCTATGATTGTTGACTCTTCTTGGGTAATGTAGGGAGAAAAAGCTCCCACGTCCACGAAAAATGTATGATTAAAAGAACCCAAAGCAGAAGTGATATAAAAGCAAAGACGAAAACCACCACTTTGAAACAAAAATAAAACTGTTGCCCACTGTTCAGTTGCCTTGCTGCACAGGCAGTGTGTGTGCACCATAGAAGCCTTCAGCAGTGGGTGGGGGTGTCCACTCGCTCAGGCCCCTCCTCTAGTCACCACTGTGGAGGTACACAGATAGATATTGAGAAGTTAATGGGAGAAAGATCGTCCACTATTTTTTTTTTTCTCTGAAGTTCAGTTAGGTATCTGCGTGTACACAGAGTAATTCTCGAGATAGTTGTGTCCTTTTATGTTGGGGTTTTACAGATTGTTCTATTATTTGTCAGGCCTGGTGGGCCTGCTTTTTTTCTTACTAGTTAGGCCAGAGTAAAGGGTTCTGCACAAGTTAATTTTTGGGCTGTGACTCCGAGGCTGATGTCATAAGTAGACGCCAAGCTTTCTCTCTGTACCGTGGGAAAACTGTGGGGTCAGCACTGGACTTTTTTCCTTGGGGGAGGGGGTGCAAACCCACCAGCCTGAAGGCATCCAGGCTAGGCAAAGAAGGGAATAGGAGGAAAAAATGTGTAGAATCCCACACACCTCCTTTTGTAAATGTCGCTGCACCATTTTTAACACTGGTTCCCTGTGCTAGTCTGGCTGTAGCCCCGCCCTCTGAACTCCTTCCAGGCAGGGTGGCCGCAGAGGGAGTCCTGTCTCCAGCAATTCCTAACTTGCCGTATTTTCCTTTATATCATGACTTTTTTCACTTGCGAGTGTAGGAAACTGATGTCCTGTTCCTAATGGATCTATCATTTTGTTTCGTGTTGTTCCATGAGTGCAGCTTCTCTGGGTTTTCAATCCCTCCCCCATGGAGTGTTTCCTTCATGGCTGTCTCTGCCTCTGCCCAAACTGGAACCAGGTGGAAACACACTTTTTGGAAAAGTGGAGAGTCAGCGTAAAGGAGTAAGACTTTCACTGTGATGGATTGCCACAATGGCAGCAACAATGGGCTTAAAAATAACAATTGTGAAGATGACCCTGGAGAGGGATCTGTCACTCTGTTGTGCATAGTGTTTCTATGAGTTAGAATGGATTCGAAGGCACTTTACAACAGCAACAACAAAAGGACATCAGATGAATCAGTACATCAGACCAGGAATAAAACCATAGAATGTGGTTGCCTTGAACTGGTGGTGGTGGTGGTTATGTTCCATGGAGTC
>NW_006408570.1:8184062-8187340 GCF_000296735.1 Chrysochloris asiatica | reverse complement strand
ACTCATAACCACTATGCTACCAAAGCTCCTTGAACTAGAAGAGGGGAAAAAAAATACATATTCTCTCTGAACAAGGAACAAACTGTGTATATATGATTCCATCATTTAAAGGCACCTAGCTTGGAAATCCAGAAGTCTTTTTTTGACTCTCCAACCATATTACTGCCTGACACTAATCATGTCTAGTTCTATTAGCTCTTTCCTCCTAAATCTCTCTCTGAGATGCACTCGGGGTTTGTCATATTCTTCTTTCATAGCACAGCCAGCAGTCTGTTTCATATTAAAGTTATTTATGCATGTTTCTGCCTTCCACATTAGATATTTTTGATTGAAAGGCTCTGGAGCTAGATTTGTCTGTATCTCAGCAGCACCACCACACACACAAAATCTGCGGTACCCTTTGCCCCATCCAATGTCCTGCTCTCTCTCTCTCTCTCTCTCTCTCTCTCTCTCTTTCTCTCTCTGTCATAAACACAGTGCTGGTTCACTCTTCCATGTCTGTTTGTCACTGTTTCCTTTGCTCCAAATGCTCTCAGTCCCTACCCATTCCACCTGGTGAAACCTTTCTTTGCTTTCAAAGCCCATTCCTATTCTCCACTCACACCTCTACTACTCCAGCAAGGTTCCAATATTTGTACGGAACAATTGGCTCCAGACCCTTCTATCTCATCTATCTACGTTTGAGTTCCTTGAGGACCAAAACGCTACCTTTTTCTTCTTTCCATTCCTCATAGCACCTATCATTGATCTTGACACACAGCAAGCTTTCAATATTACTTGTAAAATTGAACTTGAATCCTCAGGACCAACTTCACAATGACCTACTTTCCTCAGTACTTCAGGAATGTACTATTTGAATATGTCATCCCATGTCTTCAACCCATGATCACTGAATTGGGGACAAAAACATGCACATGAATCCACAAGGAATCCCATTCTAAGAAATGCAACTGCACCATGGGTTACATGACCCAGTGGCAAAGTGAGAAAAGCAGGAAGCAGACCAAATCTAAAGCTCATATAAATCAAAGGCTTAAGAAATTCCACAAAACAAGCCACATGTTGTTTTCCAGTAAATAATTGGTGGCCCTGCCAGGAGGCGCCCAAGATTCCATTCCATGTCAGGGCATAAAGGGACAAGAGTGCTTTGACGAATATGTGTTCTGTGCCATAATTAATGACACAGACTCTTCTGGAACACTGGCCTCTCTGACCTGCAGGTAGCTTCAAATCTCACTTCTGAAAGGTCTTCAGGAAGAAGGGCATGACTCCTTCCCCAGAAACCAAAGCTGTTACCCTTGTCTCCAGAGTATGATATTAACCTTCCATTTTAATTTGGACTACAATTTGAAAATCTGCCCCTAAGACATTTGACAGCTGTACAGATGATTTTGTAATTCCTTTTTCAGATGAAGAGAAAAAGCTGTGTGAAGTCTTTGGGTGGCATTTCCACTACCCCTTCCTTTTTTATTTTATCAGATTGAAATAGTTCCAGTGTTTTTAGAGAAAATTCCTTGTAAGGAGATGCAAATTTATACCATCTTTGTGCATTCTTAAGATCACATGCTCTGCTTAAAATCCACACTCTGTTTACGTTACAGACATGTAATTCTTCCTGACCTAGATGAACAGAATATTCATAGAGTATACGGATGGTCCAAAAAGCCAGGAAACTAATGGTCTGAATATCATTCCCATGTGCAAGATTTTGAGGGACTTTTTTTTTTTTTAATTGTGCCCTCTTTTAAATAGAAAATAAGCTGTTCTTTCGTTTCTTATTAAAGTCTAGGAAAGATCAGCAACCAAAGAGGGAGATTGTAATATCGAAAGACACATGTGGAAATCACTTCCATAATGGCAATTTCCTGAACTGCTTTCAAAAGCCCTTTTTTGGCTTAAAGAGCCCATGGAGCCCCTTTAAGATTTTATACAAAGAAACTGATCAGTTTCATAATGTTGTGATGAAATTAGAGCACATATTGCTTAGCTGGAATGACTTTACACACAGTAGCTATCCTTCATTTATGGATCGGCTGTAATTGTCTGGGGGAAATCACCTCTCCAGAGGACTTCAAGTAAGGTAGAAAGGTCAGGTAGTAAGTACAGAGGCTTGAACCTGATTTGCAATAATTCGAAGGTCTGAAGAGAATACTCTGACTCCCTGAATGTGAGCCGTTTTGATTCTGACACTCAGGAAAGTGATTTCAGTGAGAGAATGTCTCCTCTTACTGAATAGGGGCTGAATAAATTTGTATTCCCTGTGTCCTGGAACCTACAGGGGAGGGAGGAGTCAATGAATACCAGTGTAACTCACATTTTACAAAACCCCTTACACTTTGCCCAGTCCAAGAGCATTTTTTAACCTCACAGTAAATGGATTCCACATCTGTTCTCCAGTCAAAGAGAATCAAGTGCAGATGGAACTATCTGTGAGACTGTTCTTCATTTGCAGACTGGAGACCCACAATTGTCTCCTTGCCACAGGGAGCAACACATTTTAGTTTGGGTGGCTCCTGCTGGGTCCCACTGCTTGGATGTCAGAAGCTTTCAGTGATTTGGTGCACCTGTGGGAAATTTTTTTTCGAGCATAATCTCAGGATCATACTTGCCTTAAATGTTATGTAGAATTGCCCCTTCTCAAAAATAAGTGAACCTCTACCCACTGCCCTGGAGTAGATTTCCACTTACAGTATCCTTGTAAGACAAAGTATCACTGCCCCCATACAGTTTCCAAGACTGTAAATCTTTTTGGATATACGGTTGATGGGTTTGAACCATCGATCTTTCAGTTGTTAGATGCCCAATCCACTGCACCTTCACAGTTCCTTAAACCTTACTTGCAACAAATTCTTCAATGCAATCACCTTCACTTGCTGCACGTATGACTTTTGAATCATAGAAAAGACTGAGTCTTTTCTTGCACCAAACAAATAAGAACAGTATGCACCCGTCAGATTTACTATAAATCTAACTTAATGACACACTTAGGAACAAATCTTGTTTGGAACCAAGGACTGACTATACATTAAAAGAAAGGATGGAACTTCTTCTAAAATTATGATATACGCATTATTCATTGAGATTTCAAGGGTCTAAGTCATGACTAAAGTTGTCAAGACTTCATTCTTCTTGGATCAACTATCAACACTCATAGAAACAGCAGTCAAAATATCAAATGATGTATTGCATTAGGCAAATCTGCTACACAAGACCTTTTTAAAGTGTTGAAGAGCAAAGATGTCAGCTTGAGGACTAAGGTACACCTGACACAAGCTGTG
>NW_006408570.1:8178894-8183607 GCF_000296735.1 Chrysochloris asiatica | reverse complement strand
CAACAACAACAACAACAAGTCATGATCAGCAGGCCCACACCATGACTTTCATGGGTCACCGGATCACATTTGCCTTTCTGACCCTTTCTTCCATAAATATATGAGTATGCGTATGTTGTTGGTGGTGGTAAGTGCTGTCCAGTTAGTTCCAACTCCTAGTGACCCTGTTTAGGGTTTCTGAGGTTTCTAAATCTTTGTGGGAACAGAAAGTTTCATCTTTCTATCATGAAGCACCTGGAGGGCTTGAACTGGGGACCCTGTGTTTCACAGTCCAATGTGGTGGGGACAGCTACCTCGTTCCCCAGTATGTGTAGATCTAGATGTAATTATATCTTACAAATATGTTGGTATGAGGATGAACACATTGCTATTATATACTAAGACATTGTAGTCAAGCTGAAAGTTCACGTTTTCCCTCTTATATTGAAATAAGTTAAACATCTTGATGGGCCTTAAACAGTATTGTCAGTGCTAGCACCATACCTAGTGTTCGCTACTGTATGGTGGTGACGGCTGTGTGCCGTGGAGTTGGTTTCGACTCATAGCGACCCTGTACAGGGTTTCCAAGGCTGTATATCTTTACGGGAGCAGAATGCCTCTTCTTTCTCCCAAGGAACAGCTGGTGGTTTCGAATTGCTGACCTTGCAGTTCATAGCCCGATTCGTAACCACTACACTATCAGAGCTCATCCTCTACTGGATAAGTCAGCTCAAATGTAGAATGCTTTTTGCCACTTGGGTGGACCCAATTCTCAGTTCTGTTCCTGGCATTGGCTGAGTGGCATTTTAGTTTCTTTCTGTGTAACATGACAAGATTTAGACTTCCTAACCTATAAGGAATCATTGGCCCTCTTCCTAAGTGGGGAAGGTCAGCAATCAATATTCCTGTTTTTCACAGGCTTGGAGATGTTAAATGTTTGTCTCAAGTTGATTCAGCTGATAACTGACAAGTGTTTCTTGGTGAAGGGGAGGAAATGATAGCAATTGAAAGCAAAATGATTACCTTTCTTTACACCAACCTCCAAATTTGTCTCCCAACAGTCCCGTGGGCTAACGTCTGACTCTCTGATCCAAGCAGACACTGGACAGCTTCCCTAGTGGTAGGAACATAGGCATCACTAGGAGCAGTTGGGAGAATCTAATAACAAAACCAAACCCAAAGGGTAAGAACATGGCTTCAAACAAAAGACAAAAGTCAAGAAACTCAATCCAGATGGAAACTAGAATGTGATAGAATCCAAGGAGTAATGAGAAGAGAATTATGATAACCTCTTTTGGCAAATAGGTCAGCATGCCCAAGGTCCTACTTCCTTAGCCTTTGTAAAGGCAAAAAGGGGAAATTTGAATGCACAGACAGATAGTATCATCTCTACTTACCAGCTGAATTGACTGATAACCACAGTGGTAAGGTAGTGTCAAAGAACACAACTAAGAAGTGACAAAGCTGTATTTGACTCCTCATGCCATATTCATTCACCAGACAGCTACATGGGGGCCAACTATCCATTCTAAAGGCAGCCTGGTGGCACAGTGGTGAAAGGCTTGGATGCTAAATGAAAGGTCAGCCGTTGGAACCTGCCAGTCATTTCAAAAGAGAAAGCTGTAGCAGTCTGCTTCTGTGAAGTTTACAGCCTTTAATACACTATGGGGTAATTCTAGTCAGTCCTATAGAGTCAGTATGAGTCAGAATCGACTAGACTACAAATGGTTTGTTCGGTGGGTTTGCTTTTTTTAATATATTTTTTTTCTTTGTGTTGCTTTGGTTCTCCATTCTCAGCTTCTTCATCAGTCGCCTGCTAAAAAGATATCCTATTCTTAGGCATTACTAGCCCATGTAAACCATTGCCTGAGAACTTGCTAAGTTGTCTCCGTTAACTTGCATGTCCTCAATATAAAACTTGTGAATCGAACTCTTACTACGTTCTGCAAAAGCAAGGCCCAAATCAACATTCTATGCAGAATGGATATACAGAAACTATGCAGAAAACATAGTTTCCCCTTTACATCTTTACAAAGATAAATATGGAGAAAATGGAGACCTGAAGAGGCAGAGAAAGCAGACTATTCCTGACATAAAGAAAGAAAGGCGGCCTAGGGCATTTTAAGTCATTTCCCAATCACTGGAAGCTCTCAGGTTCCCCATTTCTGTTGAAGGAACTAGCTCTAATATTGGCTGGAGGGGCACTGTCTGAATGAGGGTCCATTTCAGCTGCCTCCCTCCAGCCTGCATCTCAGAGTCTGAGAGGTCAGCCACCTGCTCAAAGCAGGGAAGGGAGAGTGCTGCAGAGCTGGTGGTTATAGCGGGCTGGGCCTGAAAAGAGAACTCTACACGTTAGAGCCTCAGCACAAAAAATAGCCATGAAAATCTCTTCAATTCCTGCTGACAATGGATACTAGGCATGAAATTCAGGTCACTGGGTTGGTTTTCTAAAATCTGAATTACTTTCATAAAATTAGACACAAAAAAAGCATGACATTTCACTATAAGTCACATGCAGCCTGTACTTATTCTTTGAAGCAGTCTTCGTAAGGGTCACTCACATACCTGGGGCAACTTCCATTATAGTTTCATAATCACTGGAAATGCATCACCTGATTATTTCAGTCATTTAATTGCAAACCCAAGCAAAAAGAGACCTTTCGTCAAATGCCCAGGCTGTAACTCAGCAGACATGTTAAGCAATCAAGCTCAATATTTAGAGAGCTACAACACATCCGTAAACACACACATGTATTTTCACAAGTCAAAGTTAAGACCCTAGAGCCTTGCTTTTTGGTTGTTTTTGGTTTTAGTCTTATGTAATTTGCTTATTTTTAAAAAATGTTGTAAAAATATACATAATATTGTGGTAGTGGTGGTAGTGTGCTGTGGAGTTGGTTCCAACTCACAGCGGCCCTGCACAGGGTTTCCAAAGTTGTAATTCTTTGCGGGAGGAGGAAACCTCATCTTTCTTCTGCAGAATGGCTGGTAGTTTTGAACTGCTAAACTTGAAGTTGGCAGCCTGACTTGTAACCACTATGCTACCAGAACTCCTTATAAATAATATAGCAATCATCACTTCAACATGGTCCATTTATACAACTCAGCAACACTAACTACATCAACAAAAGGTATTTTAAGTGCCTACGTGGTACTGTAATGAACTTAATATATATCAATATGTATTGCTGATTGAATAATTGTTTGGATTGGTTGTAATCTCCCAATTTTGAGTAAATAATTAGTATGTATTATCTTTGTTGAGGAATCCTGGTGTGGCGCTGTAGGATCAGTATTGGACTGCTAACCACAGGTTGGTGGTTCATACCTATCAGCCGCTCATTGGAAACCCTATACAGGGTTTCTATGAGTCAGAATTGACTCAATAGCACACATACACAAAAGTACATCAATTATGTTTGGCAGCTATCAGCAAAATTTGTTACCAAAATTTTCTATTACCATCAAACCAGAAGCCAGTTGCTATCAACTCATGGTGACACTATGTGCTATAGACTAGGACTGTAGTCCAGAGGGTTAGCAATGGCTGTGGTCTTTCAGAAGTAAATTGCTAGGACTTTCTTCCAATGTAGCTCTAGGTAGATTCCAATTTCCAACCTCAGTTAATAGTCAAGCACTAAACTGTGTGCACTACCCAGGGTATGTATCTTCATAAGAAGACAAAAGGCATACTAATACAACAAAAGACACATAGATCAAGGACTGAGTTAAGAACCCAAAAATACATCCAGTCAGTCGATCTTTGACAAAGGAACAAAATGCATTAAATGGGGAAGAGATAGTCTCTTCAACACATGTTGCTGGTGAAACTGCATGTCCGTTTGCAGGGAAATGAAACAGGAACCTTATTTCATGCCATATACAAAAATAAATGCAACATGGATTAAACACCAAAATGTAGAGCCTAGAACTATAAGGATCATCAATGAAAAAAATGGGGACAAATTTAGGACTCTGATACATGGCATAAATACACTATCAAGCACAGCTGAAAACATACAAAACAGAAGACAAAAATAGATAACTCCAAAAAATTAGACATTTAAGTACACCGAAGGATTTCACTAAAAGAGTTAAAAGAGAACTCACAAACTTGGAAAAAAATGTTTGGCAATGACATATCAGACAAAGTACTATTTTCAAAAATTTATAGAACACTTCAACGCCTCAACAAGAAGAAGACAAATAATTCAATTATAAAATGGGCAGAGAACATGAACAGATACTTCACCAAAGGAGACATTCAGGCAGCCAACAAACATGAAGAAATACTCACGATCATTAGCCATTAGAGAGATGCAAATCAAAACAGCAATGAGGTATCATCTTTACTCCACCATTCATAGTAAAGTTCAAAAACCAGACAGCAAGAAACACTGGTGAGGAAGTGGAGAGTCTGGGACCCTCCTACACTGCTAGTGAGAATGACAATGGTGCAATCATTGTGGAAAATGGCATGGTATTTTCTTAAAAACTTGAAAATAATACCATATGACCCAGTAATCCCTCTACTTGGCAGATATTTACAAAACATTAGAGTAACATGAGTAGATTTATGCACACCCATAGCAAAAGATGAAGACAGATCCATCAACAGAAGAGTGGTTTAACAAACTGTGGTTCATACACACAATGGAATAGTACACAGCCCTGAAGAATAACGTGGATGAAAACACCTCAAAACGTGGATGAACCTGGAGGTAATTATACTGA
>NW_006408570.1:8165498-8178679 GCF_000296735.1 Chrysochloris asiatica | reverse complement strand
GCTCCTTTCTTTCCTGGAGCTTCTTGTTGCATAAGGTCTCAATAGCAAGCCTGGAAAAGAACATTGCAATGCTAATCTTGAGAATTTGAAAGGATCCATGAGGAAATGAGGAAGACCCCACAAGACTTTGAAAAGTTAGTACTGGCCCAACCCACACTGTCTTCATGCAGGATAGAACCTAAATGGTCCGCAAACAAGACCCACAGTTTTTCTGAAATCTGATGCTCATTTATTACACATCTGGTAGCATATGTACATCTCAGCCCTGGCATTTGATCATGAATACAGGCTGGGAACACTTAACAGCACTAACAGCCACATAAAATAGTGAAGCATCCACCAACTAGAAGAGCTTGATGGAGTCTTCTCCAAGCATTGGCCCACATATGTTCAGCATACTTGACGCTTGCGTTTACTTGATGTTCAAGCTGGGATCCAAATTACACAAGGCCATCCAATGCCACATTAAGTTTTCATAGGGAAAGTCCATGTGTACATATGTGTGTGTGTGTGTGTATGTCTGCCCTCATGAATGTTTAGGGAATGAGAGGCATAGCTGACAACATATGAAACTTTTAGATGTGCCACAGCTGCCTCAATTGGCATCTGTCCCCCCAACAAAGGAACTCTGAAACATCCTGTTTTTAAGGAGTCCATTCTCACAGGACACTTCAGGATCTCAGAATGCTCTCTTGGAGAACAAAGTCAATCCTAGGTCACTATTCCAATGTAGTTTCCTTTGTACTAAATCCTACTTTCAAGAAAATTCTTGCTATGGTTCACTGGTGTTTAACCTATCATATAATATCCAGGTTTACTGTGTTAGAAGAAGCAGAACAGTATTAAGCTTTTCCCACAAGCCTGTGATTGCATTTGACCTAGTAACCTGTATTAGATTAACATTTATTCTACAACTGCACAGCAAGCCCTGTACCTCGGTGAGCTGCAGTTTATAGAGGACACTAACCATTTTTACAAGTGGAGCAGGAAAAGGGAATTGAATCTGAGGGAGTAATTCCAAGCAAGTATGTTGCTGCAGCAGTTAACTTGTTTATACGAGGAGTAGGGGAATTACTTCTGACTGACCTCTCTTTTTATCTGCTTAAAAGACAAAGTGCAGGTCTCCATTGCTGGGGCAAACTCTAGGGAATGCATCTTTAGCATATATAAGAGCCAGAGGGCCCCACCATCCACCAATAAGGACCAGCTTCAAAGAGTACAGGAATGTAAACACAGGAGCGGTCCTGGAATTAGGATGGTTTATCAGTAGCCATCACCTCCATGCAGACCCATCAGGTCAGGTGGTTGCAGAAATGAAACTCAAGTTCAAAATAAGAACAGGCGTTTCCATCACAGATATTTTGATGGAATGGTCTCTTGATTTTCCTTGGCCACAGCTCAGTGTGTGGCAGATTCATCAAGGAACAAATCAGGCTTTGAGGGAGGCTGAGGAGTGGCAGCAAGGGTTCATGAAAGCATCTGATGGGGACAAAGGAAAAATAAATAAATACAAGGAGCTGTTTGGGACAAAGGGGGTGGGGAGGGAAGCAATTACCAGAAAATAAAACTCAGAACAGAACTGTCTGAGCATCCACCCAACGTAACAATGGGAGGTAGTCAGCCCACATTATACAGTATCATGTAATGAAATCCAATGTATTCCCTCTGTAAATGCCAGCTTTACCAACACATGTGTGCTGTGATGGCTTGGGAGAGTCCCTCCTAATGGAGTCTGAAGGGAAGCTAGATCTAAATGATTGACTCACCTAAGAAAAGTCCAATTGTTCCTTGAAATGAAGTAAGCAAGAGAGTAATCAAAAGAAGAGAGAGAAAGCAATGTCCTTAATCCTTGGACTTGAAAACTGCACAGATTTCTAATGTATTCTTCTGCATCTCCATGCAACCATATGCCCTCCCGTGGGGTGGAAAATGTGATACGATTATTTTACAATTTCAGGATTTCTTTGTCAACTTAAAGTGGTGGCTTTGTCTCTGAGTTTGCAATGGAGTCCTCTAGAAACTTCCCAGTACTCATTTGTTCATACTAAAAACAAACAAACAAAACAGTTGCCATCAAGTAGATTCTGAATTATGGTGTCTCCATGTGTGTTAGAGAAGAACTAGGCACCAGAGGATTTTCAATGATGATTTTTTGGAAATACACCACCAGATCATTTCGAGGTGGACTTGAACCTCCAGCCTTTCAGTTAGTAGCCAAATTCATTACCCATGGATGCCACCTGGGGATGGTCTGTGTTCATTGTTGTTTTTAGTTACTATGGAGTCGGTTTCAACTCATGGCAACCCCAGGTATGTCAGAGTAGAATTGTGCTCTTGAGGGGTTTTGTTACAATTGCCTAAATGAAAGTGTTATAGAAAAGACAATTGTTCTGTCTTTATCCCCAGACACATTAATCAGAACCTGTCAGGATGGACGCTAGCGTCTAAAGTTTTAAACATTCACTTCCCCTCCCCTCCACCTCCCAGCAGTTTTTGATGAGAACTCTTAGTTGAGAACCTGTGTTCTAGAACCCATGGAATATGAAAACACTTCCAAATGAGGGTATGGGGTCTAAGGGATCTACTAGAGCTTAGTGGTAGCTATTTAGACCCCATAGCACAGCAACAGCTGACCCTGTTCTATTTAGGAATCAGCTCAATTAAAGGTTGATAAAACATTCTCCCCTACACCACAATCAATAGGTATAATTCCGCAGCTGTCAATGTGGCGTGGTAACTTGGCTTGAGGGCTGCCTTTCCTCTAAGGATTTTCCCTCCTGCTACCCATGAAGATAGGTGAGACCAGGAGATTTAGCATGCAAAACTGGGTCTCTTTTCATGCCCACTTCCTCCCTCTCTCCACTCCCTCAAAAAATCTCTGATTTGGCAGGGTTTTTTTCTTTTCCCTAAATATGGTGAAATGCACGTAAGGGTTGACTCCTAAGTGCATACACATGCCATAAACAAATAACAAAGTATTTCTTATTTTACCATTTTTCTGAGTACAATTCAATGGCAGTACTTATAACCCCATGTTGCACAATCTTCACTATGACTCATTCCCAAATGTTTTGATCAGTCTTAACAGAAACTCAGGACCCCATAAGCAATATTTCCCCATTTTCTGCTCCTACCCACCCCTAGTAACTACTAATAAACTTTGGTCTCTCTGCAGTTGTTTTTTTTTCTGGATGTTTCATGTAAGTGGGACTATTGTCCTTTTGGAAGCTAATTCTCAGATGTTCTAGAAAAAGCATGAATTTCTTCTATACTTAGAGATCGCATATGGGGTGAATTTTTTGTTTTCTTTTCTTTGGGGAGGGGGAGGGCATAGACAGTGTGTGTGTGTGTGCGTGCGTGTGCGTGTGTGCGTGTGCAAGGGCACAGGTGTTCAAGGAAGATGGAGGAGAACAGAAAATAAATGAGGTTCACCTGGGAACTTTCAAAAGCGGCAGCCATGGAGTGCTGAGGCTGGGATAAGACCGGAATCTGCCCTAGGGATGCTGCCTACAAACAGGCCTGAACTGTTCAGCTGAAGCAATGCCTGTCAATACGATGATCACTGGGATGAAAAACCAATGTGTGCAAATGCCCTACTTTTAAGCCCCTCTTGTCAAGTGAAACAGGGGTAAGAATGCAGAAAGCCAAAGGAGACAGCAAAGAGTAAAGGATGTACCAGAAAACAGAGGGAATGGAAGCAAATGCTGTTGAATGATGACGCATGGAGGAGATTGTAATCACTGCAATAAAACGAAATACGATAGGATGAATGTGAAGCTGATATTGTTGTTGTTGTTAAGTGCTGTAGAGTCGGTTCCGACCCATAGCAACCCTGTACAGGGTTTCCGAGGCTGTAAATCTTTACAGGAGCAGAAAGCCTCATCTTTCCCCCATGGAACAGCTGGTAGTTTTGAACTGCTGACTCTGAGGTTCGCAGTCCAATTCGTAACCACTACGCTACCAGAGCTCCTTCTTCTATTTATGGATACATATAAGTTTAGATTTTGTCAAGAGCACAAAATTGGTGACTTATACAAGGTCTGGTGATATTTGGGACAGGATTCCTCCGCAATGAATCTGTTTCCTCACCCATGATTTATTTCCTAAGAAACAGTGTGCAGATATTATTCCATGTAAACTATCACTCAATTCACAATAAAAACTTTTTTTTTTAAAGTAAAAGATGTAATGTGGCCCCCATCACATCCCTCACCTGACACTAGAAGAGCCATCCTTTACCTTATTTTCCTGCCTGGTGTGTTCAGAGAAACTGAGGGAGACAAAAAAGGAGGTCATTCTCAGTGACACATAATCCTGCAGTCAGCAGGTTAAGGGGCTCTTTCCCCAAGTTTATCTTAATCCCAGGCATTTTCATTCTACAGCGAACCTCACTCCTGCTAATTTCTTTCTCTTAGAGAGATTTAACCTCTGGGAGGACTAAAACCCATAGACACGGATGGTCGAAATTTCTTGACATCAATCTCTAAAGTATAATTTCAAAGAAACACATGCACATAAGAGTTGACTCCTAAGTACATACACATGCCATAAGCAGGTAAATACAGGCAAACAGCCATCAGCATTTATATTTACATAGGTAATATTTTACCCATGTGCATCCCTCTCTAAACACCTATGCAATAGACTAGGAACAATGTGGTATGACAAGAAGTACAGAGCATCTCAGATTTCAAATGGGAAAAGACTACAGATTCTTCTATCCAACCAATTCATTATATGGGTGAGGAAGTTGAGTCCAAGAGTAGTAGGAAGGAGCTAGCCCAAGGTCACACAGCACCAGCTAGTAACTGAGTCAGGACTGGACTCGGTTTTCCTGCTTCTCAGTTTTCGCCACAGCATCACACGAGCTCTGTGCTGGGAAGGGCAGGCAACAAGGCATCAAATATCCCATTATCAGAAAGAACATGAGTCACAAAGCATCCGAGAAGCCTCTCTATAAGGTGTGAGAAATTTCAGGTTGTCTGCTGTGTATAATGTGTCCATTTAGCCAGAGACTCTAGTATTAATTACCTCTGTGAGATACAATATGGCATCATGCAGCTTTGGAATCTGTACCTTTCATTAACCGTTTCCCCATTAACCTTGACTGGAATCACATTCCCACTCAAACCGGTAAGATGTGTTCTATTTGTAAGCACTCCCATTTTCTCTTTGAAACCATTCTCATATTCTTATTTCATTGTAAATGGTCCTACTTGCAATAAAGTGCCATTGAATGTATTTACTATTTGCTGCTTAATTCTGTCCTCTTGGAAGGAGACCGATGTCAGTGCCAACAGTAGTTAATATACCTTTGAGCACACACTGTGACCTTTCTCCAGCTCATGCCTGACTTCATTCTCAGATCTCATTAAACAGCAGAAATTATCTTTGGAAAGAGCAAAACCAGAAATGTGCAGATTTTGTGTTCAGCTATAGAGAAGAATTTGATTTAAATTGCCCCACAATGGCACGCGTGTAGAAAATAAAAGAGGATGAAACTTTGAGCTAAAATGACCTGTTTTCTCTACATTCTAGGCAGCGCTATATACATTGAGTTGAATGATTGGGTTTACCTGCCTGTCCTATCCTGTACTGTAGAAATTGGGAAGCCTCTATCAATATGCAAGCTTATTACTTGGTGGTATGATTAGTAAGTAATTTTATCAGTCCTCTAACTGAGCCTTCAAAGGCGAGGGAAGAAGTAAAGGAATTTTTTTTGGTGACAAGAAAAAGGAGGCTACAGTTAGAAAAGATCAAAGAATGGGGGTTGTTGTTGTTGTTAAGTGCTGTTGAGTCAGTTCCGACCCATAGCAACCCTCTAGAGGGTTTCCAAGGAGCAACATGGAAACCCTCTAGAGGTGAGCTTGAACTACCAACCTTGCAGTTCATACTGACTTTGCAGTCTAGCTCATTAACCCACAGCACCACACTAGGACTCCAAAGAATGGGGGTAGCCACCAGAAAATCAAGTCTGGAGAGTTACTAAAGAGGCTCTGAGTTACATGTGGTTCCCCAAACGTCAAAGGTGGGCAAAGGTAACCCCAAAATGTAAATAATGAAAACCGAAGATGGAAATAGGAGGTAGAAAGGACAGACCAGATTACACGTTTGCCTAGAAGCACTGCCACCCCTGGGCACACACTGATCCTGTACTGAGAGGGTAGAGCCAGCGATTTCTGTCCAGAGTCATTAATACGCTCCAGATTTTCCAAGCTCTGCCAGTCCCGTGGCTTTGATTTCTGACTCACTGAAATATCTTGCCACAGACCCAACCATCATTATTGATGCATCCAACATAACTGGACCTTTCAGGTCTCAGTTGCTAGGTGTCCTTGATGCTAATGATTCTTTTCCTTCACCTACCTCAATTACCTACACTCCTGCTCAAACCCTGGGTCATTGCTGTTGTTAGTTGCCTTCTGTTTGATTCTGACTCCTGACAACCCTAAACTAGTGGTCGCCTACTTTGGCCATGAATTTGAGACAGGTTTTTAAGTTACAGTCCCTGGGGCCACACCACAGCAGAAATTAGAGGTGAAGTCAGGCATCAATACTTTTTTAAAACTCCCCAGGGGATGCTAATACATAGCTAGAGGTGAGAACCATGGAAAATATGGTCTTATCAATAACTGTTTCATCTACAAATGTTCTGTTTTAAGCACTTTACTAGCTGAGAAATACCCCCTAATTTTTCAGCTCACTCTTCCCAACACACAGAAACCAACAATTCCTTAACTCCAGTGGGACTTTCCAACAACTGATCTCTGCATATTTTCAGTCTATCCAGCTTCTTCATGGCTCCACGTCTCTCTTTACTCAGCTTGCAGCCTTTGGTCCATCGTTGTCCATCCTGTGCACATCCCCATAAGTCACTTGTTCCTTTATCCCTCTATCAGGCTTGGCTGACCACATCCCAAACCAGGTTTTCATTAGTCAAGATTTTAATAAGAAACAGGTAAGATAAAGAGAAGTGTTTGATAAAGTAAATGTTTTCAATGATGTAGATAGGAACCATGAAGGAAGAGGTATGTGGAAGCATCCAAGGCTAGCAACATTGGGCGTAGTTACGATCCTTGGACTTAAAAAAGTAAGAAAAGTGGTTTGGGATGACTTAAAAGAACCACAGCAATCGGGCTGCCTGAGAGGAAACCAGACCTTCACAGAATGATGTAGCATTTCCACACATGTGGCATTGTGTGGCAAGGTGGGGTCATTGGAGAGGAACCAGAAAAGTAAACACATTTCGTGTTTCACACCGACCTTGCTGACCAGGGCTTTATGCGGCAGTGCCACACCAGAGCTCCATCTTATTTCTAGTACTTCCCTGTTGCGGACCGTGTAAGACTGGTCAGAGGTTCGAGGCCCTATAGGCCCGAGTGCAACAAATGAGGCCACTGGCAGTTAATGGCAAATTGTTTTTCATCTTAATATTATTACATGTATTAATTTAATACACAGAGCTCTTGGTAATCCACAGATAAATGTGATATTTTCCTAAAGCTAAGACTAAAGGTTGCAAGGTCAAGCCTTTCTCCAAAAGGATTAACTAAAAATATTTTAGCTACTTCTCGGTTCTTTGTTCTCTAGACAAAGAACCCATCCTCCCTAATCCCTTTTCCAGGTGCAGCCCATTCACCTGGGCGTCTCCTGCAGAACTCTCACCTTCCCCCAACTGACCTCAGGGGCTATAGATATGTTAATTGGGCCTGAGACTCCAAGTTGCTGGCCTGGGATTCGTACCAGCGAAGTACGATGTAAAGCTACCTGAATGTCTGGAAAATTACTGATGTTAGCTGTATCCTGTTTTGGTCCCTCCCAGCTTGGTGTGAAGCTCCTCCCCTAAATAAAACAGAGGCCAGGGCCTCCCCAGGTATGCATTACTGGTTGGAAGGCATGCAGTAAAGATTGCAGGGCAGTGAGTTGCTGCCTGCAGAGGCCATGATGCCTGTAGTCCCAAGCCTGCCCACCAGTGATGTATCCACCCTGGCTTTGGGGTGCCTCATTGTCTCCCTTCTTCTGTTTGTCTGTGTATTCTTTCACTATCCCTATCACCGCTGGATCGCCCCTCCTTGTGAACCAAACACTCGTGAACAACACAGGTCAGACCCCGACACTTCCCGACTGTGTAACCCCAGGCAAATTACTTTACCTCTGTATTCCTATTCCTGACTCTATGAATAAAGAAAAAACAAGTGAAAGAATAGATACAGAAATGCTTTATAAATATTGAAGCATTATGTAATTGCTTTTTCAGAACAACAGGGTACTTTATTTAACTCCGGCGTTTTTCTGTTCTTTTCCATTTAAATTGTTTCTCTGCACAAATATTGTCAAGACCATTACCCATCACACAGGGAAATAATCCATTTTGGCACTGTTGTTGTTGTTGTTAAGTGCCGTTGAATCGGTTCCAACCCATAGCAACCCTGTATAGGGTTTCTGAGGAGTGACTGGTGAGCTTCAATCACTAGCCTTCTGGTTCAACCAACTTTGCAGTCTGCCATATTAACCCACAGCACCACACTAGGACTCCATTTTGCCATTAGTGTTTAGAATATTATTTAATTTTTGTTTTCTAAATAATGAGACATTTAATACTGATAGTCCAGTAGATGAAGACCAAAGACTACAGTCTTCAGTGTGACTTGCACTTCAATGCAAAAAAAAAAAATCCTTACAACTGTATCAATACATAACATCACAAGAAATGGAGAAAATATTAAAGTCATCAGATATAATTTTTTTGTGGGTCTGCAATCAATACTCAACACTCATAGAAGCAACAGTCAAGAACACAAATGACAAATTAGGCAAATCTGCTGCAAAAGACCACTTCAAAGTGTTCAAGAGCAAAGATGTCAGAAGAATAAGGTATGCCTGACCCAAACCATATGCATGTGAAAACTGGACAATGTATAAGTAAGACTGTAGATGAATCAGTGCATGTTGTATTAGCAAAAAATACTGAAAGTACCACGGACTGCCAGAAGAACAAACAAATCTGTCTTGGAAGAAATATAGCCAGAATGCTCCTTAGAAGCAAGTATGGCGAGACTTTGTCTCATGTACTTTGGACATGTCAGATGGGCCAATCCCTAGACAAGGACATCATGCTTGGAAAAGTGGAAGGTCAATGAAAAACAGGAAGCCTCCTCAGTGAGATGGTTTGACACAGTTGCAGTAACAATGGGCTCAAACTAAACAATTGTAAAGATGGCACAGAACTGGGCAGTGTTTCATTCTGTTATGCGTAGGGTTGTTATGAGTCAGAAATTACTTGATGGCACCTAACAGTCTAGCAGACATGTAAGAACTATGTTTTATCCCCAAATCTTACATATAAATACTTATGCATGCATAAGCAAATATATAGAGAAGTGAGGTACTCTGGTTAGACTACTAAGTTTAGGTTAAAGAACACTTGTTTGTTATTTCATTTGCCTTTCAGCAGCACTCTCAAGAAGCGTTGTTGGGGCAATCAGGATATAGTTTGAAATTCTATAGTTGACATATCATCCATCTGGGATCCTCTGAGGATTTATACCAGCTCTTCTCAACTTGATTATTCATAAGTAGTTTCAGAGGTAAGTGGAAATTGAAATCGCCCGAGTCTCTGAGAATACAAAATACTGGTAAGGGCAATATCAAAGTGCCAGGCATTAGATCAGGGGCTGCCAGTTTTCTTTCTCTACACCTTCTGGTTCTCAGCCTTGGAAATCTACATGTGATGGAAGTCAGATTTGCATACCCACAAACAGCAGAACACTGATCCATACTTCATTAGAACTCATTAGAAGAGTCAACTAGCTGTATTCCAATATCCGTTCTTTCTTTGCTTCTTGAAATAATAGAACTACTTATTTTTATCTGGACATGTGGAACTGTATTCCCAGACTCCCTTGTAGCTATGCCTACTCATATAATCAAGTTCTGTACAGGAGACTGTGAGCAATAGTGATGTGCTCAACTTCCTGTTAAGTTCTTCCTCCATCCTGGTACCTGAGGCCATTTTGGATCATTCATATACGGGCAATTCCCCAAAGAAGGATAAGTAACAAAATAGAAGGAGCTAGGTCCTTGGACAACTCATTGAATAGAGCTTCATGTCAGACCTGGACCTCCTATATTCAGGCTGTTATATGATAGACAAACAAAAGTCTGTCTTATCTAAGCCACTTTTGTTTGCGATTTTTTTATATATAGTTGAGTATTTTATTGAGTTAATACAATAGTCAATGTAAGAATCAGAAGACTGTCACCCCAAGTCCCTCAAATCCCCTAGCCCAAGAAAACTAGTACCAGATGTTAGTCACTACTTCTTATTGTTGTAGTGTGCCATCGAGTTCATTCAGACTCATAGCAATCTTATAGGAGTTCCAAGAGTGACTGGTGGATTTGAACTACTGATCTTATGGTTACCAGCTCAGTTCTTATCCTAGAGTGCCACATCGAATATAGTCCCAGGCTAGCCACTGGGGCTACCACTCCCGCATTGTAAATCTAACTTTTACTTCAAACATCAGGGGGAGGAACTATTAGAATAAGGCAGGTGCAGATGATTGTACAATTCTGACTCCTCTCTGTTATGTCTCTGGATTCTGTAGAAGGCCTGGTTGGTTCTTCCCACCTTCACAGTCAGCGGTCACAACACTTCAGCCCCAGGGAGGATCTCAGAAATTTGCTAAACTTAGTGAGGGTGTCAGTAAAGGTGACAGCAGAAACAAATGAAAAGTCCTGCTTCCAATTATGTTTCTCCTCTTTGTGCTGCTCGGTTCATAACCACTATGCCACCAGAGCTCCTTCATCTATGCCATATATCCTTATTATAAAGTAAATTGTTGCCTAATCGGGCTGACTTGACAAGCAATTTGATATAAGCAGTCAGAGTATTCTCAGCATCTGATTCATATTTTTTATTTTCATTTAGTTGCAAAATATTTTAAAATTACAAATTAATTGGTTTGTTGTTGTTGTTATTAAGTACTGTTGAGTCAGTTCCAAATCATAGCAACCCTGTGTAGGGTTCACAAGGAGAGGCTGATGAGTTTGAACCATAGACCTTGTGGCTCAAATCGACCATGTGTTCCAGTGCTTATCCTACAGTGCCACAAATTATTTTGGAATAGTTGCAAATTATGGTTTTTGTTTTCAGAAAAATGTTCTTTACAACTTAAATTTCTGCTCAATAAACTCATTCACAATCTTGAAAGAAACAGTAGAAAATATCTGTTTCAATGTGGAAGAGTTAGTAACACCTAATAAATTCTTCAGCGTCTTGTTGTGGCACTGTAGGATAAGCACGGGATTGCTATCCACAAGGTCGACAGTTCAAACCCACCAGCCATTCCTCAGAAACCCTACACAAGGTCAGTATGAGCTGGAACCGACTCAGTGGCACTTAACAACAACAGCAAATTCATGCTGGTGTGGAACTGTAGGATCAGTACTGGACTGCGAACCACAAGTTCAACAGTTCAAATGCACCAACTGGTTCTCAGAAACCCTATACACGGTTACTATGAGTCAGAACCAACCCGGCAGCACTTAATAACAATCACAAAGCAGAAAGCAAGCATCCACTCTAGCTGTATTGTGATGCTTACAAGATGGCAGCAGTCAGTGATGGATGCCCAAACAAGTTTTATGTTATGAGAGGAGTAAATGCAAATGAACTTGATCTGGTACTTAACCAAACAGGTACAGATATACATGTGGTCATGCAATTTTGCATGAGTAGAAACATGCATCAGATATGTCAGAATTTAAGATAGTCAGAGCAGTACAGAATACCAACATGAGACTATGTACAGTCAGATGACAGCATTTTTTCCAAATGTTCATTTGAAATGGGTTAGCCTAGCAGCACATTTAAACATGTTGATGTTTTTCCACCATCCATTGCCTTTGAGTGGATTCTTACTCATAACATTCATATATGATGGTCATCAGGTATTTTAAAGTTAAATATAAAACACATCTGAATATATCTTATTTTTATTACACTGTTTTAAAATAGGTACATTCTACAAAATAAATCCAAATGGAAAGTTTAAAAAATAACTAAAACCCTTCCATGGAGCCCAGTAAGATTCCATGGAACCAAATCTGAAGACCACTCATGGGCTCTAATTCTTAAAAGAGGTAAACTAAATTGCCTAAGGCCACACAAAAAGTGACTCTATGTACTCCTTCCATCTTCTTTTGATGCTTTCTGAGTCACTCAATAATGATAATGGTTGAAGTTCTACTGTTTCAAGAGGCAGCATATGATCAAGAGCCAATGATACTGAAGGAGGAAGTCCAAGGTGAACTGAAGGAATTGCCAAAGAACAAGGCACCAGGAACTGATGGAAGAAAAAATGAAATCTTTCAAGAAAGTGTGGCTGCACAAGAAATTTGGAAGACAACTGTCTGGACGACAGGAAGAAATCGTATTTTTGCCCATTCCAAAGAGAGCTGACACAACGGAATGCAGAAATCATCGGACAATCTCTTTGATATCCCATGGAAGTAAAGTTTTACTAAAGGTGATACAGAAACGGCTGCAAGCATACATTGCCAGAGAACATCCAGAGGTTCAAGCCAGATTCAGAAGAGAGTGGAATGAGAGATATCATTGCTAATGTCTGATGGATCTTGGCTGAAAGCAGAGACTATCAGAAAGATGTTTACCTGTGCTTTATTGACTATGCAAAGGCTTTCAATTGTGTGGACCCTGACAAGCTACGGACAACACTGAGAAGTAAGAGTATTCTGGAACACTTAATTGTGCTCATGAGGAATCTGTATATGGACCAAGAGGATATTGTTCGAACAGAACATGGGAACACTGAATGTTTTAAAATTAAGAAAGGTGTGCAACAAGGATGTATTCTTTCATCACACTTATTCAACCTGTATGCTTAGTAAATAATCCAAGAAGCTGGGTTCTATGAAGAAAAACATGTCATCAGAATTAGAGGAAGACTCATTAACAACCTGTAATATGTAGATGATACAACCTTGCTTGCTCAAGCAAAGAGGACATAAAACATTTACTGATGAAAATCGAAGAGCACAGCCTTCAGTATGGATTGCATCTCATTGTAAAGAAAACAAAAATCCTCACCACTGAATCAATAAACAACATTCTTATCAATGGAGAAAAGATTGAAGTTGTCAAGGACTTCATTCTTCTG
>NW_006408570.1:8141555-8164708 GCF_000296735.1 Chrysochloris asiatica | reverse complement strand
AACAACAACAACAACAACAACAACACAAGAAGTATGTGACAGAATCAAGATTAAGGCCTTGGTCTTCTGACTCCCAGAGCTCTTCCAACAGGCCAACAAGCCTCTCACATCTCACAACCAAGGAAAGGTTCTCCACATGGTTTCTGAGTCCTGGGACCTGAAAGGGAGACATTCATTTATACAGCTATGTGTCCAAGGAATGTCGGCACCTAACTATGACTATGAACACTAAGACCCTTGTTGTTGTTAATAAGTGCTGCTGAGTCAGTTGAGACTCATAGCAATCCTGTACAAGGTTTCCAAGAAGTGACTGGTGAGCTAGAACTGCTGACTTTGTGGTTCAAACCGACCTTGCAGTCTAGCTTAGTGAACCGCAGCACCACATCAAGACTCTAGGGTGGCTGTGAATACAAACGCTCTTACAATCCCTTAATTTAGAAAGAGTTCTGGTGTGGGCTGTAGGACAAGCGTTGGTCTGTTAACCACAAGGTCAGCAGTTCAAACCCACCAGTCGTTCCTTGGAAATACACTACAGGGCACTTAACAACAACAAATAATTAGGGGAATTCTAAACTGAAGATTGCACCTTGGAATTAGGTTCTCTCTTCATTTATACGATGGGTTGGGTTCATCTCACGTCTCATAGCTCAGGGTAGATTTCTTCTGAAGCTGAGGATTCCTCTGTGAGAACTTGACCTCTAAGTCAGCTGATAAAAGTTGTGATGCTTTCCATAGGACATAAGGGTTGGTTGTCAAGTTGCCTTTCCTTGGCTAGAGCATGAGGAATAAAGAAAGCAACACCTGACACTTACATGCCCTCACAACAGTTCTCCTCCATCCTACCTTGTGTGTGATCTCAGAAACTGCAAGAACCCTACTGAAAACGTATCGAGACATACCACCTGACTTTATATATCCGTAAAGATTAGAAATGAAGTCACCAGAAAAGCAAATTGATTAGAAAATGGCAGTAGATTTTTTTGGTACTTTTAGTTTTTCCTAATTTAGCCCTTTGTTGTTGTTGCTAAGTGCTGTGTAGTCAGTTCCAACTCATAGCAACCCTGTATAAGGTTCCTGAGGAGTGGCTGGTAAGCTTGAACCACTGACCTTGTCGTTCAAACTGACCTTGAAGTCCAGTGCATTAACCCGAATCACCACACCAGGACTCCAATTTAGCACTCTAACCTCTAAAAAGATGCTCAGGTGACACAGTGGTTAAGCACTCAGTTCTAACCAAAAGGTCAATGGTTTGAACCCACCAGCTGCTCTGCAGAAGAAAGATCAGCCTTGATAACCCTCTGGGATAATTATAGTCTTATAGGGTTCCTGAATTGGAAAAACCTTGGTGAAACAGTTTGATAATCCATATAAACTTTAAAGCCTATGAAATTTTAGGCTTTATAATCAGCTTTGATGGAAAAAAAAAAAAGCAAAAACTAATTTTGTTAATAAAGAGCTTTTATAAGTGAGTAAAAAGGATAAAGGATCCAATTATAAAAATGGGCAGAGGGCAATAACAGGTCCTACTTCTGACAGAGCTCTGGTAGCATAGTGGTAACGAATTGGGCTGTAAACCTCAAGTTCAGCAGTTCGAAACTAGCAGCTGCTCTGCAGGAGAAAGATGAGGCTTTCTGCTCCTGTAAAGATTTACAGCCTCGGAAATCCAATGCAGGGTCACTATGAGTTGGAACCAACTCCACGGCACATAACCACCAACCATATATATTTTATATATAGATATATATAGATATAGATATAATATGAATGGTTAATCTTTACATAAAGGATGTTCACTATCACTCATTTAAGAATTATGAATTAAAATCATTGACAAAAAGATTAAAGTAGTTGATAATATGATGTGTTAGAGAAGGTATGGGAAAACACACACTGTCATAAAATTCAATAGAGAAATGTTGCTGCATTTTTTTCCTTCCATTCCTTTATGCTTTATTCCCTCTCATGCACCCTTTAGATTTTCATTTCTGTTCCCCACCCCTTTCTAGTTATCTAGGTTTCTGTTGTAGTCTTGCCGTTGCTTGGTCCTACTTCTGACAGACCTGTGAGAGTGGTTGTGGAGGTGTGGCAGGCTGTGCAGGTAGGTATTCTCCACTTGATTTACAGATTGTTACTGGATAACAAGGAGCTCTGGTAGCGTAGTGGTTACGAATCAGGCTGCGAACCTTAAGGTCAGCGGTTCAAAACTACCAGCAGCTCCGCGGGAGAAAGATGAGGCTTCCTACTCCCGTAAAGATTTACACCCTCGGAAACCCTGTACAGGGTCGCTATGGGTCGGAACCGACTCGACGGCACTTAACAACAACAACAACTGGATAACAGGAACTAAGACTCACACACACACTGGTGACCTTTCACCCTTGATTTTAATTCTTGGGATCAAATATTAGATATGAAGCATAGTACCTAAAATTCTAAAAGTGAATCAGTCATGTTGAAAATTGGTTTTAGTCTCTAAAAATGCTGAAGGTGCCAATGTTTGGGGGTTTTTAGTTTTTATTGTGAATTATGTGATAGTTTACATCAAAGAACATCAGCTTACATTCATCCTATCATATATCGTTTCATTGCTGTGGTTACAATCCCTTCCATGCATCATCACAAGCCTGCCCCTCGGTTGCCAGCACACAGCCCCTCTCCCTCTCTAAGTGTACAGTCCCCAGCCACTCCATCTCTCCTTATCATTGTCTCTTAGCAGCATTTTTCATCTAGAATCAGCAAAGATGCTTCAAACATTTTATGTTCTAGAAGAAACGGTTTGGACCCAGCTGCTGAAATGAGCCAGATATGGCTCCATAAAGGCATTGCGATGGCACAGTTATTAATTGCTCAACCTGAAAGGTTGATGGTTCTAACCTACCAGTGGTTCTCTAGGAAAAAAAGCCCTGGAAATCTGTTCTCAAAGACATTACAGCTTAGGAAAGCCGGGGAGAGTAGGGAGAGGAGGGGGCCTCAGATCCACTGTATCGTACAGGATTACTGAAAGTTAAAATCAACTCCACAGCTCACAACAACAGGACTCTAGAACCATCAGCCACTCAATAGCTATCTCCCCTTACAAGTTAGGACTTGGTAGTTGACCATTCAAGAAAACATTTAAGGTTGGAATCTCTTCACTTATAGCATATGACGGTGAGTCAAAAATTATCTGCACTCAGGCTGTAGAATTTACTTTAATCGGCTTTTAGAAAAGACAAGTACATCATTTTACAACATAATCACCTTGTTCTTCAACATACTTTGTCCATCTGTCAACAAGCTTTTGCATTCCTGCATTAAAAAAAAAAATTTGGAGGCTGAGCTGCAAGCCATAGATGGATTTCTGTCTTCACTTCTTCATCAGAGATAAATCTTCATCTTTGAAGGGCTGCTTTCAGGGGACCAAACAGGTGAGAGTCTGATGGAGCAAGATTAGTACTATAGGGAGAATGTTTCAACAATTCAAAAGGAAGTTTTTGCATTGTCAAGAGTATGGGCAGAGGTGTATGGATGTGCATTGTCATGCTAGATCATAATACCCTTGGATAGCAGTCTCACTGAATGTCACAAGGACTGTTGATTGTTGAACCTTGTTCCTGTTAGTGTTCCAATACAGGCCCCTGAGGATCCCAGAAAACTGTAAACATCAATTTACCAGCTGATGGTTGACTTTTGAACTTTTTCTTGATGGACATGTGAAAATGTTTCCATTCCATTCTCTGTCATTTACTCTCAGGCTCATTAGTGATGAATCCATGTCTTGTCACCAGAAACCTGACCCTCCTTCAAGCATTGGTCCAAATTTTGTTTGTAGATGTCCAAATGCTTCTGTTTATGTTCTTCCGAGAATTAAGTACCCATCTCGCACAAACTTTTCGAAACCCAAGGCTGTTGTGGATTATTCCATAGGCAGAGCCAGGGTTGATTTGCAAATGATTTGTACCATAATCCACTGTCACTCATCTGTTCAATAGAATCATTTCACATACACATTCAATGTCATCAGCTGTGGACATGAATGGGTGTTTTAATATAACCAGAGTGTGGATAATTTTTGACTCACCCTCATAGTCTTCCAAACCTTAAAGTGTACTTAATGTTGGGTCAGTCACTAAAAACAAACGTTACCATCCAGTTTTCATCTACAACCAGGTTCTGGTGTTTCTTCCTTTTAAATTCTTTCATGATAAACCTTCGTGATAGCCTGGGTGTATCATTTCACACTATACTAAATTTTCTACCAACCTAGCTGCCTATAACTGTCCACTCTCCACTTGTTGCTGCATCTCCTTAATTCACCATTAGCCTCATATCATTTCCTGCTTAAAGACCTGCAACAGCTGTCCATTCCTTTTTTATTTATTTAAAATGTTCAAGGGACTCAGTAGTATGGCCCCTACAAATATTGTTTAGAGTTATATCTTTAACTTTTCTATCGAATTAATCATGTCTGAGCCTCACTCAAAATCTATGCTCATCTCCACTTCCCTGTTTTTATTCCTACACTTTCTCCCAGTTTTAATTCTCTCCCTCTGCCTTCACAAAGGCTACTTCTTCTTCAAAGACTAAAAATGAATTATTTGAGTTTTAATGGAAGGTTATTTGATATTTTTATGGTTCATCATTTCCCATAGTAAATGTCACAAAACCTTCCATTCACTTAAATAGTCATTGGATGGGTCTCTCACTTGGATATCTATGTTGTGCCAAGCAATCCCTACCAGATAGGGAAATGGAGGAAGAGACTCCTGATGGAAGGGACCTCATGAACAAAGGCACAGAGCAATATGCATGACTTATGGAGGAAATGACTAGTCTTGTGCAGAGTCAGGACAAAATGGGTCGGAAGAAGGAGGCGAACTTAAGCATGGACTCAGTACGTGTTCCTCAAATTGCTGTAAAAGGCATATTAGCACATAATATTAGAAGGAAATACACTTTAATTAAAATGTAGACTCTCTGAATTAGACTTTCTGGTGCTTCTTCCTGGGCCATCGTTCTCAGGTTTTAATTGGGTAGGGTATGCACATATTTCCTTCAACAATTGTGCTGTAGGATAAGCACTCAACTACAAGATCTGTTTGAACAGCAAGGTCATCAGTTCAAACTCACCAGCTGTTCCTTAGAAACTCTATACAGGGTTGCTATGGGTCAGAACTGACTTGATGGTACTTAAAAACAACAACAGCAAGACTGAATTAGTTTATAAAAATCTCAGAAGATTTTCACAGGAAGTATAATATTCATGAAAGTCAAGACCACACACATTCTGAGACTGAATGTAAGGAAGGAAGGTTGGTGGAATCAGTACTGGCCAGTGTGTGAGAGATGTAGATCCTCATATGGAGAAATGAGCTAGCCCAATGTGGAGTAAGGAATTTATACTGCTATGGTGCCTTCCCTCAGAAGAGCTCAAAGCTTTGTGTAGGCACAGTTTACTGAATAACTAACTAAACAATGACTAAGCACCTTCCTCTAACCAGGTCCCCAAAAGGCTATCCAATCTATTATCACTGGTCAAGGATTGATATGCTAACAAGGTTCATGTAACTGGGTTCTTCCAGTGCCGTGAATTATTTAATATGGCTTTTCTACCTTTAGTCTTTGAAACTCCCACCAAACAACTTTTTTTCTGATGAGTCTAATTAAGGTGGGGGAAGATGCTGAAAGTATTATGCGATCCCGTTGAGAGTGCCTGGTAACAGGACTAACTGTAATTCCATCACTCATCTGTCAGTTTGTAGTATTGTGGTAGCTTGCATGTTGCTGTGATGCTGGAAGATATGCCACTGGTATTTTAAATTTCAGCAGGGTCACCCATGATGGAGAGGTTTCAGTCGAATTTCTAGACTAACACATACTAGGAAAAAGGAAAAAGCAGGCTACTTCTAAATGGTTAGCCACTGGAAAACCTTATGAATAGCAATGGAATGTTGTCAGATATAGTGCCAGAAAATGAAAATATTATGAATAACAGCAGAACATTGTCAGATATAGCACTGGATGATGAGTACCACAGGTTGGAAGGCATTCAAAACACAACTGGGAAAGAGCTGCCTCTTCAAAGTAGCACTGACCATAATGACTTGAATGTAGCAAACCATTCTGGACCTTCATTTGCTGATGGGGCACAACTCAAACTGATGAGAAACATCTGCAAACATCCTTTAGTAACTGGAACATGGGATATATGAAGTATGAATCTAAGAAAATTGAAAGTTTTCATAAATGAAATGGAAAGCAAAAAGATCCATATGCTAGCTGAAATATAAGCTGAAATGGACTGCTATTGGCCACTATGAATTAGACAATCATATGGTTTGTTATGATGGGAATTCAAGAGGACTGGCATAGCATTCATTGTCAAAAAGAACATTTCAAGTTCTATCTCGAAGTATAATGCTGTCTGTGATAGGATAACATCTATATGCCTACAAAGAAGATCACTATTATTAAAATTTACACACCAGCTACTAAAACCAGTGATGATGAAAATGAAGAATTCTACCAACAGTTTCAGCATGAAATCAAATATGTAATCAAGATGCACTGATAATTACTGGTGATTGCAATGTGAAAGTTTGAAAAAAGAAGTATCAGTAGTTGGAAAATATGGCCTTGGGGATAGAAATGATGCTGCATATTACATAGTAGAATTCTTCAAGGCTAACAAATTATTCAACATAAAAAGTGACTATACACATGGATTTCATGAGAAGGAATACACAGAAATCAAATTAATTGCATCTGTGGGAAGAGAAAATGGAGAAGCTTAATATCATCAACCAAAAAAAGTCCAGAAGCAGACGATCAATTATTCAATTGCAACTTCAGCCTGAATCTGACAGGACCTAACAACAAAACATGTTCCAATTCATAGTGACCCTGTATAAAGTTTTCTTGGAGAAGATGGTCAGTTTGAACTGCCAACCTTGCTGTTAACAGTGCATTATTTATTCTAAAGAGACACATTAGCCTTTTACTATTGCTGTTAGGTGCCATGATTTGGTTCTGACTCATAGAGACCCTTCAATATTGCAAGCAGAGGTTTGAATGTTTTTCTTTAGTTCTTTCATCTTGAGAAATGCTGAGCATGTTCTTTCCTCTGGTTTTCTAACTCCAGGTCTTTGCACTTTTCATTACAATGCTTGACTTTGTCTTCTCAAGTTTCCATTTGCAATTTTCTGTTCAGCTCTTTTACTTCCTCATGGCCTTAACATGTCTACACTAGAGAGTGACTTGCAGAGTCTCTTCAACATCCTTTTTTGTCTTTTCTTTCTTTCCCATCTATTTAATGAAGTTGAAGGATATTAAAATAAATCCACAAGAGCCAAAATATGACCATGATCATATCCCACCTGAGCTTAGAGACCATCTCAAGAACAGATTGAATGCATTAGACACTAAGGACCAGAGACCAGAATAGTTGTGGGATGACACAAAGGACATCATAAAGGAAGAAAGCAGAAGGCTTTTAATATTGTTGTTAAGTGCTGTTGAGTTGATTCTGAACTACAGCACCCCTGTATAGGGTTTCCGAGGAGCAGCTGGAGAGCTTGAACTGCCGGTCTTGAAGTTCAAATGGCTTTCTTCCAACCTCTACCTATTAGCCAATTCCATATGTGCTTCCACATTTTAGGTATTTGTTTCAGCAATGCCTCACTCCTAGTATTAAATTTTTTCCTAGCTATCTCTGCTGTAATCATATAAAAACCAAGAGTACATGACATAAACAGACAAAAATTTATTTTCTTACAGTTTACCCACAGCCATCGAGTTGATTCTAACTCATCATGACCATATAAGACAGAACATAACTGCTCCATAGGGTTTCCAAATCCTTAAATCTTTACAGAAGCCATCTTCTTCATCTTTCTCTAGCAGGTTGAGTTCAAACCATCAACCTTTCAGTTAGCAGCCCAGCACTAAATCCACTGTGCCACCAGCGCTTCTTTCTCACAGTTTAGAAGTCCAAATTCAGGGTAGCAACTCTAAGGGTAGGCTTTCTCTCTATGTTGGCTCTGAAGGAACACTGCTGTGTCCTTTCAACATCTATGGGATCGGTATTCCTTGAAGATGCAATGTGTCTTGGCATCAATCTCCCCCTGGGTCTAGGAGCTTCTCAGCACAGGGACACTTGTTGTTAGGTGCCACTGAGTCAGTACCAACCCATAGCAACCATATGCAGCCAAGATCCATCGGATATCAGCAATGGTATCACTCATTCCACGGTCACGTCTGAATCTGGCTTGAACCTCTGGAAGTTCTCTGTTAATGTATGATTGTAGCCATTTCTGTATTACCTTTAGCAAAACTTTACTTGCATGGGATATCAAAGAGATTGTCTGTTGATTTCCTCATTCCATTGGGTCACCTATCTTTGGAATGGGCACAAATATGGATCTCTTCCAATCAGTCGGCCAGATAGTTGTCTTCAAATTTCTTGGCAGAGATGAGTGAGTGCCTCCTGTGCTGCCTCATTTTCTTGAAAGATTTCAATTATTATTCCATCAATTCCTGGTGCCTTGTTCTTTGACAATTCTTTCAAAGCACCTTGGACTTCCTCCTTCAGTATTTGCTCTTGATCATATGCTACCTCTTGATATGGTTGAACAGTAACCATTTCCTTTTGGTACAGTGACTGTATAGTCCTTCCATCTTCTCTTGATGCTTTCTCCATCATTCAATAATATGCCCAGAGAATCTTTCAATAACAAAAGTCGAGGCTTGAATTTTTTCTTCAGATCCCCCAGCTGGAGAAATGCTGAGCGTGTTCTTCCTTTTTGGTTTGCTGACTCCAGATCTTTGCACATTTTGTTGTAATATTTGGCTTTAATCTTCTCGAGATGATCTTCCAAATGTTCTGTTCAGCTCTTATATCTCCTCATTTCTTCCATTTGCTTTAGCATCTCTACACTGGAAAGCAAGTTTCAGTGTCTCTTCTGACATCCATTTGAACCTTTTCCTTCTTTCTTGTCTTCTCAATGAATTTTTGCTCTCTTCATGTATGATGTTCTTGATGTCATCCCACAACTCTTCTGGTCTTCAGTCTTTAGTGTTTAATGTATCAAATCTATCCTTCAGATGATCTCTAAATTCAGGTGGGATGTACTCAAGTTCATATTTTGGCTCTCGTGGACTTATTTTCTTCTTCTTCTTCATCTTCAGTTTGAATTTGTATATGAGTAATTGATGGTCTGTTCCACAGTCTGTCCCTGGCCTTGTTTTCACTGATGATATGGAGCTTTTCCATCATCTCTTTCCACAGTCAACTTGATTTCTATGTATTCCATCTGGTGATGTCCATGTGTATAGTCAATGAACAAATCATTGATTTTTCAGAATTCTCTCATGCATTCTTCAGCATCATTTCTATCACCAAGGCCATATTTTCCAACTACTGATCCTTCCTCTTTGCTCCCATCCTTTGCATTCTAATCACCAGTTATGATCAATACTTCTTGATTACAAGTTTGATCAATTTCAGATTGAAGAAGCTGGTAGAATTCTTCTATTTCATCCTGACTGGCTTTAGAGGTTGATGCGTAAATTTGAATAATAGTGGTATTAACTAAGCTTCCCTGTAGGCACATGGATATTATCCTATCACAGACAGCGTTGTACCTCATGACTGATCTGGATATGTTCTTTTTGACAATGAATACAACACCATTCCTCTTCAATTTGTCACTCCTGGCATAGTAAACCATGTGGTTGTCAGATTCACAACGGCCAATACCAGTCCATTTCAGCTCAATAATGCCTAAAATATTGATACTTATGCGTTCCATTTAATTTTTTACAATTTCCAATTTTCCCAGATTCATACTTCGTACATTCCATGTTCCAATTTTCACTGGATGTTTACAGCTATTTCTCTTCATTTTGAGTTGTGCCCCCTTAGCAAATGAAGGTCCCACAGGCTTGGTTCCCATGGGCTTTACTCCTTTTGTGTCATCATGGTCAACTCTACTTTGAGGAGGCAGCTCTTCCCCAATTGCATTTTGAGTGCTTTCCAACCTGGGGGACTCATTTTCTGGCACTATATCTGACAGTGTTTCTCTGCTATTCATAAGGTTTTCAGTTACTAAATATTTGGAAGTAGTTCGTCACTCCTTCTTCCTAGTCTGTCTTCGTCTGGAAGCTCATCTGAAACTTGTCCACCATGGGTGACTGCTGGTATTTAAAATATCGGTGGCATAGCTTCCAGAATCATAGCAACTCACAAGTCACCTCAGTATGACAATCTGACAGACAAGTGATGGCCACTGGACTCCCCCCTCCCCCCAAAATGTACCACTCCTGGATCTTCTTTCTTGATGGCAGTGAGGTCCCTTCTCTTGCGATAACTTTTATCCCTTGTAAGATAAAATATGGTAAGGGTATACTCCAGGGTAATACACCTCACATTGAATCATGTCTGTGACCTAAGTAAGGGTGTTATATCCCACCCTAATCCCCTTATAACTGACTGATCGCATCAGATCAGATCATGGGAGCTGATTACATCATTATGTAGTTGTCAATCCATTGAGAATCATGTCCCACACAAGATGATAAATATTTTGTTCTTGTTAATTGCCATTGAGTTGGTTCTGACTCATAGTGACCCTGTATATGTTTTCTGAGGAACAGCTAGTGGGTTTGAACTGCTAACCTTTTGGTTAGCCATCCAGGGCTTATTCAACATCACTGAACCCAGACTTCCACATATATTTTGAATGAACACTATTCATGACACTTTGCCTTTAAATGTAGAGTCTGTAACTTTAAAAATGTCTATTTCACCTTCCTGTCTGTAAGCTGGTTCTGATCATTTTTACCTATCTTTAACTGTTAATATTGCATTTTCAAGATCACCCAAAGGCTTGATAATATGCTTCAATTACATAATTAGTAGAAATGCCTACCAAGCAGTTCAACTTTTCAACAATCTAAACAAACTGAAATGTACATTTCAGGGGAGTAGAGAAAATATTTTACTTATTCTAAGGTTTTCAGCTGTTTCTAAAGCTAGGCATTCCTAAAGATGTGTAAACCTAAAATGTCCTCCTTTCTTTGGTTGGAAATGCAATCTACTGTAGCAAACACTATTTTTTAAAATGCTTTTCAGTGAAAACAATAAGAGCACTTCTTTTCCCACAACATACAATCTTTGACACTGAAACGTAAGTATTCAAATACCAGTAACAAGAAAAGTCATCCCAACTTCATATTTCCCTTTTCTATTCTTGTTTGTGGTAGCAATATAAACCACAGGAGTGTTTGATTTTTTTTTTTTTTTCCTCCCATAAAGTACTGTCTAGGTGGCTTAAATGTTCCCATTAACACTGACTTTCCTCCTGGTTGAAACTTGGTCCCAGGGAACCCATCACCTCTGAATTAATGATAAGAAGGAGAAATTTCAAAGTATCTGCTCACCTAATCTAAGCCTTTGACTGCTGTTGTTTGGTCTTTGTTGAGTGAAGAATACAGGGGTCAATAAACCTATTTATTTCTGTTTTCAGTGAAATTATTTGGCAAAAGGCAGGTTTCCCAAAGAGTCGAGTTAAACAAGAGGGGTGGAGGCAAGCTGAAGCAGAAATGGAGCACTGCCATGCTAGAGAGAGTCAAAAGAACATAAATTTAAACCTCCATGAATACTGAGAATAAATCTCAGTCATTGGGCCTTCTTTCATTGTCAGTGAATCAAAAGTAGAAACAACCTGCAAGACTTATTTTAAAGGTATACCTAATCTAGTACTCCTGAGAGTTGGGACTTATAGTTAACTCTTGGAGGAATCAAAGACCTTTAGAAAAAGCTGAAGAAAAATAGATGAGAGCTGCCCTACAGCTCTGTGGGGAAGCTGAACACCCTGCTCTGAACTTTATTAGAGCATTCATCACCCTGCTGTAATTAATGTTTACATCGCTGTCTTTCTCCCACCGGACTGTGAGCTCCCCAACGGCAGGGACCATTTCTCATTCATCTCTCTACTTATATGAGCCCAGATGGACCACGATTTCTGGCACAATGAAGACTCCTTACCAATGTTTTCTGGTTAAATGATGGGTAAATGGATAAATGAAATCAGAGAAAATAAAAAAACTAAAATAAACAAGGACAAAAATAAGCATTGGAATGCTCCTGTGGTTTTTACTGCAACCAAGAATAGGAACGGAAACAAAAAATAAGAAGTTGAGATAACTTTTCTTCTTCCTGGTGTTTGGACTATATATTTCCTTACATTCATCCTGTGTCAGAACAAGCTTGATGATAAGTAACAAGAGCAATAGCCCAAACTTTGATTACAGGAAGAAACATTTGCATATATAAAGACTACAGTCTGTGTTGAAAGCTATTTACTTTGTTGGGTAGTTTTTTTTCCCAAAACTATTCAGAGAGACTCATACCAACTCTTTCTATTTACTTTCTGAAAAAAATTACTTTGATTAATTGCTAAGCATGTTCCAAATGTTTCCAAACAAGATTTTGAGTGATCAGTTGCTGGAAAGACCAAAAACCAGGTCCCCATCCAGTGTAAGGATGGTCATTAGCCCCCAACAAGCCTGCACTGAAGGAACCATTGAAGGAAATGGTCTAGGGGAGCAAAGGAGCAGAAACTAACAGTCACTATTAAAGACTGAATTAGTTGGTCTCTGAGTATTTGCCATTCTATTACTCTGAGGCTCCATGATTCAAGGGAGTTGCTTCTAGAATGAGAGCTGCCCAAACTCTATCCAGCCCTAGTGAGTTATGTAACGCACTCTTTACCCCATGAGACTAAAACCACAGGAAAATTCAAGCACCTCTTTAAATCTCAAGTTTCTTTCATCTGATTGAGGGTGAAGATTCTGCTTCAAATCAAGGATACAAAAATTAACCTAAAGTAGTCAGAAGCTATTGCTGGTAACAACTTCTCACTTAATCCCTGATGGACACTCCCTCATGCCCATCCACTTTTTCTTCTTTGCTTCTTCCTTTCCTTTTGATCTACCTCTTCCTTTTTTTCTTCAACCTATGAACTTCATTCTGCCTCTGTGTCCTATACTTTAGTTCCACCATTGGCAAACTACAGTCCCCGTAGACCTGATTTAACCCCACTAATAGCCTTCAGAACTAAAATGAGCTGACCTCTTGTCTAGACACATAAATATTCATTGCTATTTATTTCCTTGGTTCACTTTTCTAAAGGGTTTCTCACGTTTCACTGTGTTCCAGGTATATTTCATGAATCAAAAAATAAATAAGTAAATAAACCCAAGAGATATCAATCCAGATGGGCCAAAATATCAACCACAGTTCCACAAACCTCCAAAGCCTACCTTTCTCACCTCCCAAGCCATACACAGGGACTCTTAGGTACCATAATTTAGAAGGGTAAATATGGTTTCTATTAAAGAGAACTGTTGTCTCGTGTTATGGAAAGTTGTTTTCCCTTCTACCTTTCCCCAACTTCAAATTAAATCTATACATTTGTGAAGAAAACAAAGCTAAAGACCTTTCCACCTGAAAAAAAGGAGAAGCAAATGATGGCTTTATTACCCTCCACGTGAGTTCGCACTTCATCTGCACTGCCTCATGGTGAATGAAAAGGGAATAATGGAGACATGAGGTATAATAGTGCTTGATTGGAAACACATCTGTGCTAACTTCTCACTGGGAACACATCTCCCATCTCCTCCACTGGGAAAATGGCAAAGGTACTTACTCCCTGTGACCTCATGAAAGTTTCAGGTGAATACGGTTTCCATCACAGTATCAAAGATGACAACCTCTCCCACAGCTCAAGCCTTAAGTGATTTGGTTTGTCCGGCCTGGGGTCTGATGTAATGGTTACAAGTTGAGCTGCTAACCTCAAGGTCAGCAGTTCGAAACTACCAACTGTTCTGCAGAAGAAAGATAAGGCTTTCTGCTCCCATAAAAATTTACAGCTTCGGAAATCCAATGCAGGGTCGCTAAGAGTTGGAACCGACTCCATGGCACACCACTACCCCCTGGGGTCTGATTGTAATCAAGCTAAAATCATATAAAGTAGGCATTAGGAGATCTTTTTAACAACCAACTAAAGTTCTATGTTTTCCAGGAAACTTTTCCCAACCATTCCATGATATCAGACTCCTACTGCACCAAAACTAGCTCAATACTATTTCACATTTAATTGGTCTGTGAGTGACAGGCATCTGGGTGTCTTACATCCTCAATAAGATGGAAGGCTCACTTAACACAGCAACAATGTTTATAATTCTAGTGCAGAGCTTGTGGGATCCAGAATAAGGCCAATGCATTTCTTCTGACTGATGACAAAATGTGCCTCTTTCAACTTCATTTAGCTAAATAAGATTGCCTAGAAATGATCAAAGCAATATATTTTATACTCATGATAAAATTCCAGTGCCGTATTAAATAAGAAGCTTAATGAGAAAGTGTATATTAAAGTATCACAAGGGAATGTGACCATAAGGAAACTACCTTTCTGAATAGATCATATAGTCCCTTTGGGCTCTTATATTTTTGTGTGTACTCTAGACACTTGAGAATTTAATATTGTTCAAAGTTGCCACATTATTTCAATTATGTTCCATCTGATTATAACTCACCCCACAAATTTGGGACCATAAAACCAATTGCCCTTGAATCTATTCTGACTCATGGCAACTCCATGTATGTCAAAGTAGAACTCTGTTCCATGAGATGGCTTTGGAAAAGGACCAAGATCGTTAGCATTATATGCAAACAAATCAGAAAAATTATATGTAAGCTAATCAGAAAAATAATCAAAAGAACTTCAAACCACTAGCATTTTCTTCCAGTTCAACTTCAAACATTAGTGAGAAGTTACAAAATCTGATGGGTGATTTAGATCCCCAGATCCCCAAGTTGGCAACATAAGAGAAAGTCACAGAGTGGGTAATGCTGCTCCACTTTTAAGAGTACAAATTTAATCTCTTCACATCACACACTGCAAAGACTAAATGAAAAGTTTTGCATAAATGTAGAGATGGATCCAGGAAAGGATCAGATAGGATGCAAAATCTTAAGTTTCACATTGTAAGGATAACTACCCTTTGGGGAGAGTGAGAAGAAAATCAAGTCCAAGTCAGGAAAATAGTGATTGCTGGTGGTCACATAAAGTCAAGGGATCTAAAACCAGGAAAAAATGGGAATGAAAAAGCAGGGATCAGTGGTATGAAATGCAGGGTCTCAGGTAGTGGGGGAAAAAAATAGAAGCCATAGTCAAACCCTTATCTGGTATTAGGCCAGAGTTCCCTATGTTTTTCCTGTCTCCAGCTTGTCCTTACTCCATTTACCTTCACAATGCTGCTGGGTGCCTGACTGCACCTTGAGATGATCTGACCATGCCTACGCCCAGAGCCACCCTCAGCTCCCCACTGTCATTGCTACAGTGTTAAGTGTGAGGCTATTTGGTGAGCCAAGTACTGTCATCTACAAGTCCAGAGAGAATGCCAGACTTCTCCAATCTCTTACTTACCTAACCAGGTCTCATTCAGCTCTCAATCCTGTCGTTAGTTTTTTGTTTTGTCTTGATTTTTGGTTTTGCCCTGAGTCCCAGTTGAAGAAAACTCTAGGTCAGGTTGGTCAGACTGATTTAGCAAAATCAAGCCTCCTTCTTGAGTTCTCCCTAGTGGCGGTCCAGGCAGCATGGAACAAATGAAGCCACAACAGCCAGAAATTACACTCCCTGTCTCCAGAAGACCTACATTGTGCAAGCAAGTTTACCTCCTTTCCTATATACCACCTACATCTCAGAGGACTTCCTAGGTTGGACATGTATAGGTGGTTTGTGTATAGCAAACAAAAATGATACTGATGGATTCAGTCACAGCACCTCATCCATGAGTCACATTGTGGCATATCCCCATTTGGCTCTTAGTGACAATCTTCCCCAACAGAGTCACTGTCTTTGTGATGGGGACAAATGAAGCACATTCTGCACCCAGAACCAATCCCAGGGCTGACCCTGATACACAATGCTGCTACAATGTATCCCAATATTACACATGCAAGGGGAGTGTTAGGAGGCGTCTTGATAAAATACATGTTGGTTATTTTTCTTGCCTTGTCCCCTCACCTCTATCACACTCCCTACCTCTGCTGCTGCCTTTGCCTCAGTCTTGTCAGATTACTGCAGGATGTGGCAAAGATTATTTCTGATGAGTTTATTCATTCACACCCAAAGGTCTACTGAGGCAGAGGTTTCACTGACATTGAACAACACATTTAATGGACTGATATCACTGACAAAAAAGAACAGAAAAGCAATCAGACGAGTTGAAATGTATGTACAAGCAAATTTCTCAGAGGCCAAATACAGTTTTTAAATGGAGGTAGTGCACAGGTAGAGCAAGCAAGAGTAAATCTAGGGCAATCACCAATACCTACCCTACTTGACCATAACCACGAGTCAATCTAAAAGCTATCAATAGACTTGTTTTTGTATATGTCTCCCCATTGCCTTCTTGCCTGCAAGGTTTGTTCTGAATAGTCAGAGCTTAATCTGATTTGCTTGCCTTTATAAGTGACATTTCTCTTCTCCCTGGCCGCTTTTAGTACTCTTTCCTTGTCTTTGATTTTGGAGAGCTTTATAATATGTCTTGGTGATTTTCTTTTGGGGTCTATCCTTCCTGGGGTGCGTTCGGCTTCTTGAATGTTTATATTCTCATCTTTCAAGATATTAGGGAAAATTTCTTCCAGAAGCTCTTAAACTATCTCCTCTGTGGACTTCGCTGATTCTTCCTGTTTTGGAATGCCAATAATTCTTAAGTTGTTCCTCTTTATGTTATCCAGCATGAATCATAGACTCTCTTCAGATTTTTTTTATCCTTTTTTTCCACTTGCTCTTCTATCTTAGCAGTAATGAGAGATTTGTCTTACAGCTCTCTAGTTCTGGCTTCCATCTCTTCTATTCTGCTCCTTTCTCCTTTCAGTGTATTGTCCATTTCTGATATTTTATTAGTAATCATCTGGACCTCTTTTTGCAGGATTTGAATTGTTTCCAATGCTGTTTCAATCTTGTTTGATTGCTCTTGTAGTACTTTCCTGACTTCTCCCTTATTTTCCTCCACCCCTTTTTGGAGCATTTGAATTTGTTTCCATATCATTCTTCTGAATTATTTCTTAGGCAGATCCCAAACCTGCTCTTCCTCCTCTAGAAAGCCTTTGTCTGTCTCCAGTTCATTTGCATCAGCTACTCTCTTCTGTTTTGGAACATGTTTCAATACCGTTTGTTGCTTTTTTTGTTGTTGTTGTTACTTTTTGTTTGTCATGGTAGTTATGTGTTTGATTTTAAAGCTTAAGTGAATGTTTATTGTTTGTTGTTAAGCTTACTGGGTGTCTCCTGGTGAATATGATCAGGACATAGGCTTCCCTTTTCGCATGTAATGCTTAGTGGGTGTTGTTGGCTCGTGTTTCAGTGGTGGAATATTATGGGGTATGCTTATAGCTTGGCTATATGGCCACGATTGCTGTCTCTTCTTGGGTAACATAGGGAGAAAAAGCTGTCACCTCCAGGAAAGATGTGTGATCAAAAGGACCAAAAGCAGAAGTAATATAAATGCATAGACAAAAAACAACACTTTGGAACAGAAATGAAGCTGTGGTCGACTGTCTTGAGCTACACCATCAATGTGTGTGCAAGGTTGAAGCCTCCAGCAGGGGGTAGGGGTGTCCACTCTCTCAGGCCCCTCATCTAGTCCCTACAGTAGAGGTGCACAGGTAGATATTGAAAAGTTAATGGTAGAAAGATTGCCCCCAATTTTTGTCTCTGAAGGTCAGTTAGGTATCTCCATGTGCACAGCACAATTCTTGGTATGGTTGACTCCTCTTATGTTGGGGTTTTACAGATTGCTTTGTATTAGTCCTGCACAGGGAGCTCGGGTAGCGCAGCAGTTGCAGATGGGGCTGCGAACTGCAAAGTCGGCAGCTCGAAACCACTAGCCGCACCATGGGAGAAAGGTGAGGTGCTTTGCTCCCGCACAGAACCACAGCCCTGGAAACCCGACACAGGGTTTCCTGGAGTTGGAAACAACTCCACGGCGCACAGCCACCAAGGGTCCCACTGGGGAAACTTTTAGGTCTGTGGCTCTGCAGGTGACGCCATAAGTCGCCACCAAGCTCCCTCTCTTTGTACTGTGGGAAAACTGTCCCAACTGATATTGTCCAGGCTGAGGAATGAAGGCAGGACAGGGAAAAGGAGGGAGAAATGTGTAGTCTCTCATCTCTTTTTTTTGCAAATGTCTCTGCATCACTTTTAGCGTGTGGTTTCCTGAGCCGGACTGGCTTTAGCCCCACCACTTTAAACTCTGCCAGGGCTGGGTATCCACAGAGAGAGTCCATCTCCAGATTCCTAACTCACAGTAGTTTCCTTAATATCATGATTTTTTTTCACTTGCAAGTGCAGGAAACTGACATCTTGGATCTTATGGTAGATCTGGAGCTCTGGAGTTGTTCTATGAGCGCTTCCTTCATGAGATTCCCCCTCCCTTCTCAACAGAGCATACGCTACCTGGTTTTTGCTGCTATCATCCAAACTGGAAGTCCCTAGACTTGTTTTTGGATCACCTGCACTGTGAAGATGGAAATGTCATGGCAGGCAAAGTCTACACATTGATTCAGTCCCCGATCAGAGGCTGATAATTAGGCTAGCTAAATCTTTTAATCTCGAAATTGGAAAACATGGTTTCACATGGCTCTGTAAATGTTAATGACCAATAAAACCAGCTGCGGCATCACATTTTGTTCTTTTTATTAATGTGCTATTTTAAATGAGCTGAAGTAAAAAGATATTCTATTATCCAACTGAAGAAACCCTTCCCCGCTGTGCTCCCAGTTAGACCACAGTTTTGCTCGACAAAAAACCCAGATTCTCAATTTATCCTTTTCTTTTTCAGGGCTTAGTTTTTTGTTGATGTCTGTTTTGCGTCTTTGGCTGTTTTTTGTTTTTTGTTCTTTGGATTGTGTGTGCACATTTATTCTGTTGTTTTATTTTATTGGGTGTTCATTCTATTTTTGTTTTTGTGTAGTTGGCATCGTTTTTGTGAAGAAGCAATTAACACAAGTGGTCCTTAGTAGTCAACATCTATCAACTTCTACTAACTATTACGGTCAGTTAGGTATCTCCATGTGCTCAGGCATTTGCTTCTACATCTTGCTCATTGGGTCTACAGTTTCCAGTCATAAAGTACAATCGTGTACTTGTTTGCTTGACTTATGGCAGAAATGAGTAGTATCTGCCCACAAACAGACATCCTGTAACTGCATAGTTGAAGATACAACCAGTGACTGCTTCAGAAAATGCTTATGAAGTACTTGTTATGTTTAGGAAGCTTCTCTGTTGTCAGTGATACAGACCACAGATAAACATATAAATACTCAGTAGAGTGTTAGGTAGCCTAGGTGGTGGTGGTTATGTGCCATGGAGTTGGTTCCAACTCATAACTACCCTGTATAGGGTTTCCAGTGCTATAAATCTTTATGGGAACAGGAAGCCTCATCTTTCTCTCTCTCATGAAGTGGCTGGTAGATTCGAATTGCTGACCTTGAGGTTAGTAGTTCAGCTCATAATCCACTACACTACCAAAGCTCCTTAGGTAGCCTTGTTGTTGTTTGTTGTGACGAGCTGTTATGTCAATTCTGACTCATAGAGACCCTGTATAGGGTCTCTGAGGAATGGTTGGTAGGTTTGAACCACTGACCTTGCAGCTCAAACTGGCCTTGCAGTCTGGCTCATTAACCCACAGCACCACACCAGAACTCCTTAGGTACTAAGAAAACATGACAAGGCAGGGTAAGAAGACAGAAAATAGTATGGTGGCTATTTTCGACAGAGAAGTAGAGTAAGCCAGTATGCAAGGGCACTGAAGCTTGGGTGGGCAAACATGAAAAACAGCAAGGGGGTAAGGGGAAAGCTATTAGTAAAGAATGGTAGTCAGGGGCCAGATTAGTTAGGCTCTTGTAGGCTACTGAAGAACTGGGGGGAAGAGAATTTTATGATCTGATTTACAGAGGAAAAGGATTGCCTGGCTTCTGGATGGAGGAAAGACTACAGAGAGGGGTGCGGGCAAGAATAGAAACAGGAAGGCCAATTAGGAAGCTGCTGCAATGCTCTCGAGACAACAGATGTGATGGTGGCTTAGCCTAAGTCAGAAGTGGTAAAAGGTCATATTACTGAATTCAGGATACCTGCCCATAGCCAGTGAGATTTACTGGTGGATTTGAAATGCGAATAAAAAAAAGAGAGGAGATAAAGAATGGTCCAAGGTACAGCAAAGATATAGAGTCCTTTAGTATACACAATACTTACAGGTATGCTCTCATGTAAGAGACACAGGGTTTTGTTTCTCAACATGGACAAGCATCATCAATATTATCTGGGGGTCTTGGAGAAATAGATTTGCAAGTCAAGCCCAGGACCCCAGGTATTCTGAACATTTGAGAAGCACTGGTCTGAATGGCAAGAATGACGATGACTCTGATAATAATATTCTATAAAATATGAAAAAAAAGCAGATTTGTCGAGGTTATATCATTGGCCTAAGGCCACTCAGACAATGTTCAAGGATTCTGATTGCAAATCCAGTCTTCTTTCCACTACTCCATGCTTCTCTCCCTTGAAGGACATACAGCCTTTGAAAGACCCAGAAGCCACACCAAATAATTATCATCTGAAACATCATCGCTTTTTTAGAGGTCACAATTCAGGGATCCTAGAACAGGAATCACAGAAGAAATGACATGCATAAAAGTGAGTTGAATTTAGAAAAGGAAAAGAGCAAGGAGGACCCTGCAGGTCAGGAATTAGTGAATACCTCTGTGTGTGTATGTGTGTGAGCACACACAAGTATATGTGTGCCTGCATGTGTGTGTGTGGGTGTGTTAGGCGAGGAGGGAGAGGCCACTGCAGAGAGAAGAGCCACATGAACAAAGCCCAGAGCTACCCCTGACACTGATAAATCACTCTCCCTGGCACATTCTGCCTACCAGACATATTGATCCTGAACTAATCAAGTAGAAAGAGTCATTGGGGAAAAAATAACAGGCTTAAAAAAAATAAATCCCCCTCACATGATTACTGCTCCAGGAAGAGCAAGCTGTGCCCAGCTGATGGTGAATTTGTCAAAGGGCAAAGTGGACAAGCAGGGCGAAGATTTGGGGGAGTGGGGGAGGGGAAAGGCCCCTACTTGAGAGAGCCTGGCAGCCACTGCTGTTTGTTTTTAACCTGCATTCACTGTGCTGGGCTCCAGGGTAACATCTGGGCTGGGTGCAGGCCTGATTTAATCATGTGTTGGAGGCTGGCATTTGCTGCATTCCCCCAACAGCAGTAAATAGTGGCAGAAAAGATGTGTACCAGACCTAATTTTCCCCCTTTTTCTACTGAGAAAGGCACATTAATATTTAATAGAATAAAAATAATTCATGCAGATTTGAAAGCAAAATCCATGAAAAGGCACATTACAAAAGCTGGGGACAGGGGGGGAATGGGTCTATTTGGAGAATGTTTGATTTTCCCTCTAAATGAACTAAAGTTGGTGATTTATTTGCCTGAAGGAAACTTCCACAAATTCCACCCACCTGCCTCCTCTTGCATTTTGGTTCCATGACTGCAACACCCCCTAACTTCCTCCCCAGGCCTTGTGTCTATGCCTCCTCTGTCTAGTCCTGCAAATTCAACAGCAAAGCAAACGTGGAGCTTCATCTTCCTTCCATGGAATTCTAGATGGCCGATGTCCTTTCAACTAGACTTGACTCTGACATTACACTGAAAGGAGATTCTTGCCTAGCCTTTCCCATTGTCTTCCTCACTACACACAACCCTTTCTTAAGGAAGCTCAAACACCTGCCTTTCTTAGACTGTCTTCCTGGGCAAACCTTGATGTTTATCATTAAGGCTGTCCTCAACAGATTGATGAGGCTTATCTATGTTATGAACGGTAGTCTTCTTTACTTAAGACCTATTGGTTTAAAAATACTGATTGGAAAAGATCCATACTTGTGGAGATCATCAAAAATTATCATTAATACCACATGCAAGTAAAATTTTGCTGAAGATACTTGAAAAATGGCTGCAACAGTATTTTGACAGCTGCCAGAAATTCAAGCTGAATTCAGAAGAGGATGTGGAATATCATTGTTGACATCAGATTGATCTTGGCTGAAAGCAGAGAATACCAGAAAGATGTTTACCTGTGTTTTAATGATTATGCAAAGTCTTTTGACTGTGTGGATCATGACAAGCTATGGATAACTTTGCAAAAGCTGGATATTCCAGAACACTTAATTGTGCTCATGAGGAACCTGCACATAGATCAAGAGGCAGTCACCCAAATAGAACAAGGGATACTGACTAATTTAAAATTAGGTAAGGTGTGTGCCAGGGTTGTATCCTGTCATCTACAGAATAGACATAAAAGAGTTGGATATTTGAAATTCCTTAAGAAAGGGTTGTATTTAGTGACACTGACTGGGCTTGTCAAGGAAAGAGTAAAAAGGTGTTACCTGCAAATAAACACATTTATAGTTCTTAGATCATTATTCATAGATCATGCCTCACCTTGAAGACTAGTTCTAATGGTGTGACTTTTAGGAGGGACAGGGACATATTTGAGGGTTATTGTGCCCCTTAAATTATACTATATAGAATGTCCGGACCCTGCTTCCATTAGCATTCAACTACTGGTCAGAAGGTCATCAGTTCAAATTCACCCAGTGGTACCTTGGAAGATGTTGCTGTTGTTAAGTGCCGTCAAGTCGGTTCTGACCCATAGCGACCCTGTATAGGGTTTCTTAGGAGCAGCTGGTGAGCTTAAACCACCGACCTTGCCTTTCAAATGGCTTTGCAGTCTGGCATATGAACCCACAGTGCCACACCAGGACTCCACCTTGGAAGACCTGGCTACTTGCTTCCAAAAGATCACAGTTTTGAATATCCTGTGTAGCAATTCTAGGTGTGCCATGATTTGAAATTTAATTTATGGCAAGTAACAACAAGTAAAAATTCAAGCCTCGACTTTCATTACTGAAAGATTCTCTGGACAAATTACTGAATGATGCAGAATGCATCAAGAAAAGATGGAAGGAATACACAGAGTCATTGAACCAAAAGGAAATGGTTAATGTTCAACCATTTCAAGAGATACCATATGAACAAGAGCCAATG
>NW_006408570.1:8136625-8139774 GCF_000296735.1 Chrysochloris asiatica | reverse complement strand
GACATATTGTCAGGAGGGACCAGTCAGTGAAGAAGGATATCATGTTTGGTAAGGTGGAGGGTCAGAGGAAAAGAGGAAGACCTCCAGCAGGATGGATTGGCCAAGTGGCAGCATCAATGGGCTCAAGCGTGGCAACAATAGTGGGGCTGGCCCAGGATCAACAGTGTTTCATTCTGCTGTGCATAGTTTTGCTATGAGTTGGTGCGGGCTCGATGGCAGCTAAAAACAACAATATATTGCAACAAATCTTAACCAATGGCCCCTACACCATCTGCTCTCACCTCACCTCAGCAAAGGGCCCCACACCATCTATTCTCACCTCACTTCAGCAAAGGAACCCACACCATTTCCTCTCAAATCACATTAGCCAACAGGGTTGACTTTTGTTCCTTTGTCACACCAATGTCATTTCCCTGCCTCCTAAAAACTCATTCAAAAAGCACCTCAAATTCCAACAGCTTGAGGCTTAATTCTCCTCAGCCTCTGACATATGCCAGCATACCTTGATGAAAAGAGGGTCAAGGAGTTTTGGAAACAGACAGGTCGACCCTGAGGCAGGGTTCAAATATCCTGGGTCAACCACAAAACCCATATTTCAGAGACATGTAGAATATAGAACTTATTCCTTTCCCCGGTGGATGAGAGCAATTCCCGAGTCATACAAACAGGTTTTCATGTGGGCCAATTTTGCCTCATTTCCTCTAAAACTATTATTGCAATGATTGAATGTTCAGTGCTGGAAACAACATATCTTCTTCTTTCTCCCTTTCTCACCATGAGCTGCCCCCTCCCTTGAGGATGTAACTGAGACTTAAATATAGCAGGCCAGAACCATTTAATTAATGTAAAGCAACACGGTCTTACAAGGCAAACATGTGACCACATTTTTTCCATGCAAATAATATAATTCTTGTGAAGAAGGGACCTTGAACTTTTTTTTTCTCCCATGAATAGGCCCATTATAAGCCGCACCTGACCAAGAATCATTTTAGAATTGTTCTTTCTTAAGCTTTCTGTTTAGCAAACACTTCCTGATGCTAAACCACTAGAAGCCACATTTTATGTCACTGTGAATTTGCTCAAAATAAGTTCCATCCACTTCCGTGGAGTACTTTGAAAGGTCCCTCAGCAAAAGTTTTGGCAGTTGATGAGATTCTTTTTTTTTAACAAAAAATCTATGGGGGATGTTGAGGAAAATGACTTGGGGAGGTAATATAGGGTGTGTTTTTTTTTTCTAAAAAGATAAAAAAATCAGAATCCATAGGAGTTTTTGCCACTAAAGTGAAAGTTATTTAGAATACACTTATTTCCTTAAAACCAACAGGAAAGTATTGCGTTTACAGAGTGGGCTGTTATCCAGCTTGAGACCCAATGGAGCAATTTGCAGAGAGACTAGGTCAGCGCAGCCTGTCTCTGCCTCCAAGAAAAATACTCAGGAGAAAGCTACAACTTCTCTAGGGGGCCATATCAGCAGGTAACCACGGATGGAAACCAAGTATTAATTATCCCTTCCTGTGTTTTATATTTCAGATTTAACTGACATTGGAAAGCCAGACATTGATAAAAATGACAGGAAATATTCTTAGTCAATTAAATCACCACAACGCCAGGCCTAACATCTGTTCTGTGAACCCTTCAGAAATGTGTGGCATTAATATTTAATAAAAAATAGCCCTGGTTTGGACTCGACAGCCATTTCACACTGTTCTCCCAGGACATTCCCTTCAGATCTTATAACCTTACAGAATTTAAATACATATGTCTTTCCCTGGAGCCTTCAGCCTCTTTAGCATTCAGAGGTTCACTCAGAGAAAGCTCTGCCTTCCAATCATATGGTGTTTCCCATAGGTTTCTATTCAATGAAGGCAGCTGTCACAGGACTGACCTGGACATCATGTGGATGAACAGCAAGCAGCTGTTTCCCTCTGAGAAAGTCTGAGTACACTTAAGTGTCTCTCAAACTACCATTTTCTTCGATATCCAAATCAGTGATGTGGCCCCCAGCTGGTATCACTGTATCTGGGCACCTGTGAGCAGTGTTAGTGCCTGTCACGGCCACGCCCACTCATAGCAATCTTATTATAACCGAATCGAACATTGCCCAGTCCTGTGACATCTTTATGGTCATTTGTATGTTTGGGTTGATTGTTGTAGCTCTTGTGTCAATCACCCGTCTGTCAGTTTGTCATACTGTTATGGTTTAAATGTCGCTATGATATTGGAAGTTACATCACAAATATTTCAGGTACCAGCAGTATCACCCATGGTGGCCTAACAGGTTTCACTGTCTTTTCTTCCAGAAAAGGAGCTCTGGTAGCATAGTGGTTACGAATCAGGCTGTGAACCTTAAGGTCAGCGGTTCGAAACTACCAGCCGCTCCATGGGAAAAAGATGAGGTTTTCTACTCCAGTAAAGATTTACACCCTCGGAAACCCTGTACAGGATCGCTATGGGTCAGAACCGACTTGACGGCACTTGACAACAACAACAAGACAGACTAGGAATAAAGGCCTAGTGATCTACATCCAAAAATCAGCCAGAGGAAACCTGAAGGATCACAACAAAACATAGTCATCAATATGACTCTACTATTATTATTGGGCTTCCCCATTGTCATTTCCTCCCGGTACCTACATGACTTGTTTACTGGCCTCAAATGAAGGTACTAGGAAATATTCACTGGGAAAACTCATACCCTTCTCATTCAACAATGTTATCACCTTACTCGTTTTTTCTTGCCTGAAGTTATACTGCTGGCTACCACAGTTTGTTTGTTAAGTGTTGCTGAGTCAGCCCTATAGGCTGGTGGGCTTGAAATGCCAACCTTATGATTAGCAGTTCAGGACTTTTCCTACAGAGACACAGTGCTCCCTGGGTTACCACAGGGCCAGCCATACTCATAGAAGCATCAGGACATCCTCCTGATTCTTTCAGAACCCCAGTTCCCAGAGTAAGTACAAGTATCCTTTCTTCTTTTCAAACATTCCTCTGGGAAAGTTACTTCTGCAGAAACCAATTTTCTCTCTTTTTTCCTCGCCAGTTATATCTCCCAGAATCTAAGTCAGAGACTTAATACAAGTATAAAAAGGTGGAATAAGAATTGTTTGTCTTCTACTAGAAACCAAAATGTCATTAAAAAAAAAAAAAAA
>NW_006408570.1:8131402-8136525 GCF_000296735.1 Chrysochloris asiatica | reverse complement strand
TATACAAAGCCTACATAGGCAAAAAGACAGACGCACACTTGTTTGGAGGCTGGTTCAGCTGAAGATATAGAAATGGCCCAACCTCCAGTTCAGGTCTTATTGGAGGAGTTGAGGTGGAAATCTAAGTCTCACCCCTCTGGCTTCTGATCAACTGAGTCAGTCTAGACAAAGATCAAGAGTGAATCCTTGATGTCAAAACATCAGCTTTATTACTACTATCCAAAAAACAACTAATGTTCCATCCCTCCCAAAGACCAGGTTCTCTGATAAACCTGGATATGAGTATATAGCTTGTTCTTGGGACAGAGTAATGACCTTTTCCTCCCTCTGAGAATCTACTCTTGGAACCTGTCTATAAGGATAACTGAGTCTGGAGAACCCATCCTGGCATATGGCCCAGTAGTCACTAGGGATGCCAGGAAAGAGAGAGCAGGAAGGACAAGCTTAAGAAGATGACCTTTTTTTTTTGTTTTTTCCTTAAAGTTTTATTGTGAATTGAGTGATAGTTTACATGGGAGAACATCGGTTTTACACTCATCATTTCATTGGAATGATTACAAAGAAGGATGACATTTTGGAAACAGGAAGTACAAGGGCCCACCTCCCCAGGACACAGGCCTGTGGCCTTTAATAGGGTCCTTTCAAAGTCAGCTTCCCAACAACCCAATTTGCTACCTTATTCCTTGGAAAGGAGTAAATAAAGGTGGGGAAAATCCATTTTCACTCTCATTTTTCCCACTTAGAGATAATGAAGCCAATTCCTCTCCTCTATGGGAAATGTGAGGAGGAAGAGACCCCTACTTTAATGGAATTTAAGTAGAACCAGGCCTCAAAAGCCCAGGTGTGTGTAAGGCTCAGATAATGGGGGGAAGGCAAACTAAACCTTGCTGTAAGCAATCACAAGACAGAAGAAATAGAGAAAATGAGCTGCCTAAGAGGAATCCCTATACAGGGTCACTATGTGTCTGTGCTGACTCAATGGCACTTAACAACAACAATAAACAAGAGGAATCAAGGAGTCCTGGTGTGGCACTGTGGGTTAATGCACCAGATTGTATAGCTGTTTGAACTGCAAGTTTGGCAGTTCAAGCTCACTAGACACTCCTCGAAACCTATACAGGGTCGCTGTGGGTCAGAACAAATTTGATGGCACTTCACAACAACACCAAAGAGGAATCACATCCTGGAATGAATTCTATGCCAGCCCACCTCTTGTAAGGAAGGTCTGACAATAGAGAAGACCATTGAAATTCATTCTCTTTATTAACACAGCAACAATCACACTTGAGAAATCCAAGGGAAGTCTAAATCTAGCAACTTTAAACAGGGTTTTGATGATAGAGGAACATCCAGGCAAATAGAAGAAACCCCTTCTTTTCACACTGAAATTAAAATAGTCCCTAGGCAGTCATTGGAACAGAACCAGGGGACACTGAATAGCTTAAAATCAGGAAAGGTGTGCATCTGGGTTGTATTCTTTTGCCATATTTATTAAATCTGTATGCTGAGCAAATAATCTGAAAAGCTGGATTATATACAGATGAACATGACTTCAGGATTAAAGAAGTCTTATTAACAACTTGCAATATGCAGATGACAAAATTTTGCTTAATGAGAACAAAGAGGATTTGAAATACTTACTGATGAAAACCAAAGACTACAGGCCTCAGTATGGAGTTAACCTCAATATAAAGAAAACAAAACACCTCACAACTGAACCAATAAATAATATCATGATAAATGGAGAAAACATTGAAGTTGTCAAAGACTTCAAATTTTACTTGGATCTATAATCAATGCTCATGGGAGAACCAATCAAGAAATCAAAAAACAAACTTGCTGCAAAAGATCTTGAAGATTGAAGAACAAAGATGTCAATTTGAGAACTAAGATGCAACTGACCCTAGCCATGGTATTTTCAGAAACCTCATATGCATGTGAAAGGTGGACAGTGGAAAAGAAAACTGCAGAAGAATTGATGCATTTGAATTACGATGTTGGAGAGGAATAGTAAACTCCCATGGGCTGTCAGAACAAACAAATCTGTCTTGGAAGAAACACAACCAGAATGCTCCTTAGAAGGGAGGATTGTGAGACTGTTTCTTGTACTTTGGACGTGTTATCAGGAGAGCACAGTGCCTGGAGAAGGACATGATACTTAGCAAAGTGGAAGGCCAATAATACTAAGATGGGTTGGCACAGTGGCAACAACAGTGGACTCAAACATAATAACCATTGCGAGGATGGAGTACAATCAGGCAGTGTTCCTTCTGTTCTGCGTAGGGTCCTTACGAGTCAGAACTGACTTGGCAGCACCTAGTCACAACAACAACAACAACAGGATAAGGAGGTAAATTGTGTTCTTCCAAATATGCTTGTGTAGCATATTAGATTACAGCTACCTTTATAATCCAGTACAGACAGCTAAAAATTAGTCAAATTAATGTCAACAATAGAAAGGCATTTGTATTAGTTACTTTAATTTTGATTAAAAAACATTGAAAGTCAGCATTTCCAACTGCCTTCTTTCTGCAGAGAGCATACTGTCGTTAAGTGCTGTCGAGTTGGTTCCAACTCATAGCTACCCTGTATAGAGTTTCCGGGGAATAGCTGGTGGGTTTGAACTGCTGACCTTGCAGCTCCAACAAACCTTGTGGTCCAGCGCATTCTCTTACAGTTTGTCTTAAAAACCTTTTAAGTCTCACTGGATATGAAGATCTTTTGAAAGCCATAAATCCTTTACAGCCTCAATCTGAGTACTCATTCGATACTTTAATGTTGACATCTCATCCGCTCTTTTGTCTTAACCCAGATAATGGAAAGTATCTCAAGTTAATAGGAATTTGTTTTCTAATTTATATTTCAACACAGAAAACCCACCTCACATTCTTATAGTAAGTTAAGCAGGTGCAGGACTAACCATGCAATCAAATTCTTGGCATCTTCCTGGAGGTCTACTACCATTTTTGCAGTTTCTAAAAGCTAGGAGTGGCTCTGCAGAATAACATGATGGACCAAAAAGGTCCATCAGAACCACAAGGTCAGAGGTTCAAACCCACCAGCCACTCCTCAGAAACCCTATACAGGGTCTCTATGAGTCAGAACTGACTTGATGGCATAACAACAAGTATCAAAATCAGCTTCTTTGGTGACTCAAATCCTGTTTTCCCAATGTTTTACAGCATATAATTCCAATAATGATTTATTTTAGTTTCAGGTTGATTTTTATTTGACATGGCGTCTTAAATCTTTAACCTCAAATGCCTCTGCCTCATCCCCTCCAAACCAAGAAGTTAAAGGAGTTGTAAACACCCTTAACATATAACAGTTTTGAGTACTGTCTGAATCCTTTGATAAATGTGTCATATGGGTCATCTAATATAATCTTCACCGCTTTTGAGGAAGAAGATACAAGTATTAATCTATTGTTCAGATGAAGAAATTATGGCAGAGAACACAAAAACAAAAGTACCTTACAAGATCACATAGAACGCAATAGTAGAATGAGGAATGGAACTCAGACCCCTCAAAAGTTCACACTATAGTCTAAAGAAGAGCACCGTTCTGCCTTATAAACACTGGGAAGCGAGGCACGCTGTGTTCCTAAAGAAATCCTCAACTTGGCCTAAGGAGGCTTTTAAATTTCAACACATCAAGTCTTAAGAGCTATACCCAGGTGCTTAGTAGAATATAGGAGAAACTTGGAAGGAATTTAGAATTCTTCTGAAGAAAGAAAAATCAAAAGGAAAGGTGTTAGCAAAGACTCAACATGATTTCTTCACTCCTTAAAGGAAATCATAAAAACAATCTTGCCCACAAAGGATTCATTCTCACAGACAAAGACCACATTGAAGAGAAGAAGAAGGAAACAAGATTCTCTTCCAGTCATGCCAATTAAATATGCATGTTCTAGGATTCTACCTGGAGTCCTGGTCAGGTGCTGTAGGATAAACACTGGACTTCTAATCACAATGTCAGAGGTTCAAACACCAGCTGCTCCTTAGAAGCCCTATACAGGGTCGCTATGTGTTGGAACCAACTTCACAGTGTTTAACAACAACAACACCATTCTTGTTAACAGCAAGTTTTCATACAAGCTAGTTTTCTATTTGATTCCTTGTCTACCACCAGAGTTGATGATGATAACTCACATTTGTATAGCATTATGGCTTTTCAAAATAGAACTCTCAGAAGAACAAAAGCGAGAAGAATTTTCTGCTTCCTACTTTTTTCCACTCCCCTTTTCATGGTATCAGGGACAACTTGAGGCAAAATGCTAAAAGAGACCATTTATTGTTGATATAAACTTTGTTTCTGACACCTTCCAATTCCCTTTCTTTTGTAGCATTACTAATGCCCCTCTTCCCTGAAGTCTCTGACTCTCAAGCTACCTGAACTCCCCATGCAAGAACCTGCCCAGTTTGTCAGCTCTCATAGTGCCTTATGACCCAAGTTATTTAGCTCTCTTCTCATCAGTCAAAACAGTAAGTTCTTCAGAGACAATGGCATTAGGTCTTCAGAGAAAGTATTCTAAAAGAATCCAGTCACAGAAAGTTATAGGTGATCATTACCCTCCCATCTTTCTCAGAGATGTGGTATGTTTCAGAAGATAATAATGGTTAGTCCTAACAGATCTTTAAGGAACTCTGGTAGTGTAGTGGTTATGAATCAGACTGCTAACCTCAGGGTCAGCAGTGTGAAAATACCAGTGTTCCCATAAAGATTTATAGCCTTGGAAACCCTATACAAGGTCACTGTGAGTTGGAACTGACTCCATGGCACATAACAACAACAACAATAACAACAACAACAACAGATCTTTACTTGATTGACTACAAGAAATTTATTAAAGTGAAATGAAGAAATTAGGTAATAGGCTGACACTCTTGGATAGGGTGTCTACCAATATGCAAGTTAACCTTTCTGGGAATCTAAACTAGTACATCTTACTGTTAGGTTGTTGATGTTGTTGTTGTTGTTGTTGTTGTTAGGTGCCATTGAGTCAGTACCAACTCATAATGACTTTATGCACAGTAGAATAAAACACTGCCCTATCCTGGACCAACCTCACTAGTGTTGCCACGCTTGAATACATCAATGCTGCCACTTGGCCAATCCATCTC
>NW_006408570.1:8129326-8130272 GCF_000296735.1 Chrysochloris asiatica | reverse complement strand
ATGGGGCAAATATTGTATGATGCAGAAAGTATCAAAGGAAGATGGAATAAATACAAAAAGCCACTGTACCAAAAAGAAATGGTTGATGTTCAACCATTTCAAGAAGTAGCATATAATCAAGAACCAATGGTACTTAAGGGAAAAGTCCAAGTTACATCAAAGGCATTGGCAAAAAACAAGTTTCCAGTAAGTGACAGAATGTAAATTGAAATGTTTCAACAAACTGATGCAGCACTGAAAGGACTCAGTCATCTATGCCTAAAAATCTGGAAGACTACTACCTAGCCAACTGATTAGAGGACATCCATATTTACATATATTCAAAAGAGAGGTGACCCAACAGAATTTGGAAATCAAAAACAAAATCACTAATATCATATGCAAGAACAATTTTGCTGAAGATACTTTAGAAATGGTTGCAATAGTAAATAAACAGGGATCTGCCTGAAATTCAATCTGAATTCAGAAGAGGACGTGGAACAAGGGATATCATTGCTGACATCAGATGCATCTTGGCTAAAGGCAGAAAATACCAGAAAGATCTTTAATTGTGCTTTATTGACTATGCAAAGGTTTTTGACTGTGTGGCTCATATCAAATTATGAATAACACTGAGAAGAATGGGTATTCCACAACACTTAATCATGCTCATGAAGAATGTGTACATAGATCAAAGGCAGTCATTCAACCAGAACAAGGGGATACTGAATGGTTAGAAATCAGAAATGCATGCACCAGGATTATATCAATCTGTATGCTGAGGAAACAGCTCAAGAATCTGGGTTTTATGAAGATGAACATGGCATCAGGATTGGAAGAAGACTCATTAACAGCCTGTGGTATGCAGATGAAACAATTTTGCTTACTAGAAGTGGAGTACTAAAAATACTTAAAATATGTACTAGACCATCAATATGGATTGCAACTCAATATAAAGAAAACAAAA
>NW_006408570.1:8121389-8127996 GCF_000296735.1 Chrysochloris asiatica | reverse complement strand
CCAGACAGTGCTTCATTCTGCTGTGCATAAGGTCACTATGAGTTGAAACTGACATGACAGCACCTAACAACAGACTGCTCTCCAGTACTCCCTAGGACTAATGTGTGCTAATGAGAAAACAGGAAAATGTTAGGTATCAATTACCACGATAGTATATAAGGAATCCTGGTCTGGAACTCTCGGAGGCTAATCACTGGACCATAAAGTTGGCTTGAACTGCAAGGCCGGTGCTTCACTCACCAGCCACTCCTTGGAAACCCCATACAGTGTTGTTATGACTTGGAACCTACTTGAAGGCACTTAACAACAACAACATAGTATCTAAATGTTCTTGCCTACCCCATCCCCCCAAAAAATGGAGAGAAAAATACAGTATACATATTTCTCTACCTAACATAAAAGAAAGAAAATTCCTGAAACAATTTCTAAATAGCATCTTCAAATACTATACAATTAATTTTCTTATGTAGATCATCAATTTTTTTTCAGTTTCCATGTAATTTCCACTTTGACTAGTCTGTCAAAGACTAAAGCAGCTGGCCATATTAGTCCACTGAAACAGAATTAGAATTCATCTTAAGGATTCAGCAAATGGGTACCTTTTAAACTCTATGCCTTAAAAACCGTCTTAGGATATAAAAGGATGAAAACAAAGTGAAGAAGAGCAGATTGACCCACCCAGATATACTCAGGATAGAATTAATCACACTAATTAACTATAGGGAATAGTAATTATAGCTTCCACTTATTGAATGACTCCATATGCCATGGGCTGAACATGTGTATTTCATGTAATCATCATCATAATGTATAATAGGCATTATTATGTTCATGTTACAGTAAATAAACAGAAATTCAAGGTTATTTATATGGCTGACTCAAGATTGGAATTCAGGTTTGAATCATTTCCAACAACTCAGACTCAACTACTATACCAACCACAGGCCCATAATCTTTTAGTTGTGCCTAGTTATGCTTAATGCTCCAAAGTAATTGCTAGGAGAATTTTGAGACTGTGCTGTTTCTCTATGAAGATGAAAGATTTTCAGCCATGCCAACTCAATAGAGTCTTGCTCTGGCACTCAGGACAAATCCTCCTTGCAAGCCAATTCATTGGGCAAATCCTGGTTCCTGAAAACCACTTAGAAATGCTGATTATTAATTTAGCATAGGAACAAATACACAGCAAATACTTGCTGTGTAGGACTCTCATTGAATTAGATATGCTCTTACCGCAGATTAACAACACAGTGCTACCTTTCCCTTACGAGAATGAAACAGTTAATAAAGTGATTATGACACTTTATTTGGGATTTGGGATTTCTCCAAGGCATACTTTGGGCTCAGAGAAAGGTCTAGTTTTCCTGGTCTTTAAATCTTAACAGCCACTTTATACAGCATATTTATGCAACTAGACTTTTTCAACATTAAGCTCACTGAAATACAGAAATAGATAATATATACACTTGAATGCGACACCGTGTTTTTTATCTGGTGTGACACTGTAAGATCAGCACTGGACTGCGAACCACAAAGTTGACAGTTCAAACCCACCAGCTACTCCTCAGAAACCGTATACAGAGTCATTATGCATCAGAACCACTTTGACAGCACCTAACAACAACAATTGTAATGAACACAATTTTCTATTTTATTTCAAGAAAATGTAATCAATCATGTGAAAATATTGTACATACAAATAGTATGGTTTTAAACTTTCCACAAGATTAAAAACATGGGGGAGGGGGTATCAGAAGGACCCCTAGTAGCATAGTGTGTTATGAGTTGGATTTACAGCCTTGGAAAGCCTATACAAGATCACTATGAGTCAGAATAGACTAAATAGCACTAAGTAACCACCAACATCATTAGAGATACAATAAACAGCAATTACAGAAAGTTTTTCACCTTATTTCATCTGTATACATGCATTGTTGTTGTTAAGTGCCATCAAGTTGTTTTCAACACGTAGCAACCCTATATAGGATTTCCAAGGCATCTTCATGGGAGCAGAAAGACTCATCTTTCTCCCGCAAACACACACTAGTAACTAGTGGAGAAGTGGTAGGATGATGGACTAGGCAGAAAGACTGTACAACAAAGATATGGAAAATAAAAGGAAACAAATATGAATGATAGTCCTGAACCCTAAGCCTCAGATGAAGTGATGGAGAAGTTTACTGAATGCTTACTAGGAGAGAAAGCTGAAGAGATGCAGTATAAAAAGGAACAGACCTAAGGTCTGCACAATCAATTTCCAGATTGGGTGGCCAGAACATACAACATCTAGCCCTGCAGGAACTCCATCGAGGGATGAGAGTGTTACTGTTTTATTCCTTGCCTGCCCACAACATGAGGTCCTTGGCTGGCAAGAGACCCCAGAATTTTCTCCTCTATGAGCCTGGCACCTGCCCTGAATTTGTCCTTTCATTGTTTTTGCTTGTGTATTCTTTTTTTTTTTTCTTTTCCCTCTCTCATATTTTCTATCTTCTAACTCCACTTTTAGTTGTTTTTTTTTTTTCCTTTTTTTAAAAAAAAAATGTCTTTCCCAACTACTACTGCTGTTTTCTTTCTTTTTTCCGCTCTTGCTTTGTTTTCCTTTACTACTCTATGGTCTCTTACTTTTACTTATTTTTTAATGGTTGTTATGTGCTGTGGAGTCAGTTCCAACTCATAGCAACCCTGAATAGGGCTTCTGAGGCTGTAAATCTTTACAGGAGCAGAAAGACTCATCTTTCTCTCATAGGACAGATGGTAGTTTCGAACTGCTGACGGTGAGATTGGCAGCCCAATTCATAACCACTATGCTACCAGAGCTCCTTCTTTTACTCTCCCTAATCATGTTTAGTTATCTATCTTTCTTTCACTTTTCTCTCTTTAAATTTTTGTTTATTTTCCTCTGCTTCATTTCTCATTTTGGTCTTTGCATTCTTTTTCCAGCTGTTGACTGCTTTTTTCTTTTCTTTTCATTTCTTTTTTCACTGTTTCCTCCTTATTTGCTTCCTTCTCTCATGTGTGTTTTCTCTTCTTGCTGCACCCAACAGGAGACAGCAACCATGTCCATAAAGCCCAGCCACAATTACACCTTGTATGACCCCATCCATTGGGCAAGAGCCAATACCAGATGCTATACACTGGATCAACTACAACAACCAACATCAGCCAAACCCATTTTAAACTGAACTGAATGAAGAGTGAACAGAGAATGTTGTATAAGTTCATCCCCTAATCACACCTACCAGGAAGCAGTTGGTAAGCGCCTAGAAGTGTATCAGCATAGAATCATCAACTTAATAAAAATACAGCAACACCAAAATGTCTTAGAAGCAGCAGACAATTTCTGTTCACATGAAAAAACAAGACAGAGTGGCTCAAACAAATGACCAATAGGCAGAGCTGGAGGAAAACAAGGCACTGAAACTACCTGAAAAAGAATTTACTAGACTGATATTTAGATATCTCCAAATGATTGTTAGAAAGGCCAAGGAAAACAAGGAAGAATTCAGGAAAACACTACAGGAACAAACTAACAAAACATATAAAAGATTGGGAAAAATACAAAACCTGCAAATAGAAATCAAGATTAATAGTAAGATTTCAGAAATGGACAATACATTGAAAGGGTACAGGAATATATTTAAATCAATGGAAGTCTGAATTTGTGAACCTGAAGATAAATCTCTCAATATTAGTGAGCCAGGAAAGCAATAAAAAAAAAAACATTGAAAAAATCCAAGAGAGCATAAGATTCACGTGGAACAACATGAAGAGGAATTACAGAATAGGAGGACACAAAAAACAGTACAGAAAATTGATAGTTGAAGACCTGCTGGAAGAAAATTTTCCTAGTATCATGAAAGGTGAAAAGATAAGCTTTCAAGAAGCTTAATGAGCCCCAAGGAGGATAGACTCCAAAATAAAATGACCAAGACAGCATAATCAAACTCAACAAAATCAAAGACAAAGAAAGAATCCCAAGAGCAGTTCAGGAAAAATTAAAAGTTATCTACAAAGGAAAACCAATTAAATTTCTCAGTAGAAATCATACAAGAAAGAAGGCAATAGGGAGACATGTATATACAAAACCATGAAAGACAAAAAATTCCAATCAAGAATTATAAACCCGGCAAAATCATTATTCAAATACAGAGGTAAAATCTAGACATTTCCTCATAAACAGAAATTAAAAGAATTTTGAATAACCAGGCCAATTTTACGCACACAAAAAAAATATTAAATGGAGTCCTTTGGACTGAGAACCACCAACAGCAGATAACAACCTGAGATTGACAAATATGGCACCACCACCCAGAACTCAATCCAAATATAGAAGATACAAAGTAAAACAAACCTAAAAGACGAAAAATAGGAAACAAGAGCTAACAAGCTATAATGAACACAACTAAAAAGCAAAAAAGAAGACAAAGTGCAGTTACAGAAATTCCAAATGGTGAGGAATTCCAGTAGATTTCAACATAAAACAGATTGTTTTAAACTTGTTGTTGTTAGGTGCCATCAAGTCGGTACCTACCCACAGCAACCCTATGCACGGCAGAACAAAACACTGTTCAATCCTGGGCCTCACTACTGTTGTGGCACTTGAGTCCATCAATTCTGCCACTTGGCCAATCCATCTCGTTGGGGGTCTTCCTCTTTTTCTCTGACCCTCCACCTTACTAAACATGATATCCTTCTCTAATGACTGGTCCATCCTGACAATATGTCTGAAGTATGAGAGACGAAGTTTGGCCATCCTGGCCTCTAAGGAGCACTCTGGCTGCACTTCTTCCACCACAGATCTGTTGGTTCTTTTGGCAGCCCATGGCACTTTCAATATTCTCCTCCAACACCGTAACTCAAAAGTATCAGTTCTTCTATGGTCTTCCTTATTCACTTTTGCATGCATAGGAGGTAATTGAAAATATCATGGCTTGGGTCAGTTGCACCTTAGTCCTCAAGCTGACATCTTTGCTCTTCAACACTTTAAAAAGGCCTTGTGCATCAGATTTGCCTAATACAATACGTGATTGGATTTCTTTCTTCTTTTTAATGTTTTATTGTGAATTATATGATAGTTTACATGGGAGAACATTAGTTTTACATTCATTCTATCGTATATCTTTTCATTGCCATGGTTACAATCCCCTCCATGCATCATCAACCAACCAAAGGATATACTCTGCAAGCCTGCCCCCCACACTCCCCCCTCCCCCCCAAGTCTTCAGCACACAGTCACTCTCCCTCTCTGGATCTAAAGTCCCCAGCTGTTCCATCGCTCCACGTCATCATCTCTGCCTCCATCTTAGGCATCACTGCTTCTCTGAGTAGGGTCCCACTCTCGGCTCTTCATTGATTCTACTCACTGGAGATTCTGCTTTCCTCCAGGACTCCTGGCTCTAGGTTCCCTCTTGAAAACTTGTAAGCCAGTCACTTCTTGCCTTTGTAGCCCCCCATCCTCCCATTTTGGGTAGCCAATGTCCAAGATGCCCATCCCTGTCTCCTCTGTGTGTAGATGGGGTGGGAATGATTCTTGCTGTAAGGATTTGTTCCCTCTTTTGAGCTACTGTATCCATAGATGTAGGTCAAGTTCATCAAATTGTATCAGATAAGTCTTTTTCCTCTTCTTCCTTATTCTGGTTGAGCTCTGATCATCCAGTCATTGAAGCCAGGTCAAGTGGGTATTATCTGCAAGTGTGGGTGTTCTTTTGCATATGCCCTCTTTTCTTATTAGCTGGATGCTTCACTCTCCACTCTAGTCCTCTGTGGCTATATCACTGACTCTGGGCCCAAGAGTCCCCAGGTCTTGCTATACTGCTGGCCAACCAAGTCTTGACCTGGATTCACAGAAGTCTAGTGAACATTGTAGGGCTTAGCTCACTGCTTCACTGCTGTTTTTCCCTCTCTTCCGCTTATTGGTGATGAGTGTGGTCACCAATCAGAGCGTGTATTCCCATTGAGGCTTAGTCTTGGAAGGGGATTTGCACTGAGGGGACCCGGCCCCTTGCCTTGATGTTTCCTGGGCAAGCATCTTGTTTGTTCTTGTAGTAACAGTCGGTCTGCCTCTATTGTTTTGTATTTTTCCTGTAGGTCTTTCTTTCAAGAAGTATCTTCTGTTCTTCTGGCCACTCCAGGCTTGTCTGCTCATCTTTTCAAGTGGAAATTTCCCATCTCTGGAGATCTGGATGTGGTTCAGGCTTCTACCTATAATCTTATGTATTGCAGAAACTCCACAGGAAGCCTCCTTCACTGGGCAGGTTGTAGCCCCATTTTAGGTATTCCAATCAGTTATAGGCAGAAGACAGACTTACAAGCTTTCACATCATTTGTTTTCTTGACTGCTGCTTCCATGAGTGTTGATAGTTGATCCAAGAAGAATGAAGTCCTTGACAATTTCAATCTTTTCTCCTAAGTTTTATACTTGTTGTCAGGTGCCATCGAGTCGGAACCGACTCATAGTGACCCCATGCACAGCAGAACGAAACAATGTCCAATCCTGGGCCAACCCCACCACCACTGCCATACTTGACGCCATCAATGATGCCACCTGGCTGATCCATCTCGTTGGGGGTCTTCCTCTTTTTCTCTGACCCTCCATCTTACCCAGCAT
>NW_006408570.1:8102752-8120849 GCF_000296735.1 Chrysochloris asiatica | reverse complement strand
ATCTTTCTCCCGCGGAGCAGCTGGTAGTTTTGAACTGCTGACCTTAAGGTTTGCAGCCCGATTCGTAACCACTACGCTACCAGAGCTCCTATGGGGAATTTGAAGGGAATCCAGAAATCCATTGTATTCTGGATCAAGACACTCAGCTGTTTCAGGAGCCGCCATCCTGGGAGAGAACATCTTGATTGTATTAGGATTGATAGTATCAGGAGAGAACATCTTGATTGTATCTTGATTGTATCAGGATTGACAAAGAAATTTAAAGTGACAGTATCAACATAAAACCAAACGGCCACCACTCATCTGTCTGTTGTGCTGTGGTAGGTTGAGTTGCTGTGATTCTGAGGGCTATGCCACCAGTATTTTAAATAACTAGCAGGGTCACCCAGGGTGGACAGGTTTCAGATGAGCTTCCAGACAAAGACAGACTAGGAAGAAAGAGTGACAAACTACTTCTGAATCACTGAAAACTCTATGAAAGTTTTATACATAGGCAGATATTAATAAATTGCAGGATAACAATTTTTCCTGAAAGAAAAATAATACCATCATATCAAATAAAGAAAAATGAAAATTAAATAAAGCTTAAAACAACAGCAATGAAGAAATTGATTAGAAAACATACAAATGAAATTAACTCATCAAAGAAAATTATGTGAAACAAATCATCAGCAACACACACACAAATAAAAACATACAGCAAAGTCACTGCAATTAATTCATACCTATCAATAATTGTACTAAATGTCAATGAATCAATTTAATGCACTAGTCAAGATACAAAGGTTGATAAGAAAACAGGGTCCTTCAATATGGTGTCCACAATAGACACACCTTACACACAAAGAAAAAAAAATAGATAAAACATCAAAGGATAAAAAATTATGTATCAAGTTAATGTCAATAAAAAATTATTAGGAGTAGCAATATTAATTTCTGAGAAAATATACTTTAAGGAAAAAAAAATAGAATAAGAAATAAAGAAAGACATTACTACATGATTAAAGAATCTATTGAACAAGACCACGTAGCAATATTAATTTCTGAGAAAATAGACTTTAAGGAAAAAAAACAGAATAAGAAATCAAGAAAGACATTACTACATGATTAAAGAATCTATTGAACAAGACCACATAGCCATAATAAATATCTGTGTTGCCAAATAAACAGCCTCCATATACATAAACCAAACTCTAATCAAATTTTAAAAAGAAATAGATAACTCTACAACAATAGTTAGAGATTCTAATATACCATTTTCAATGAAGGACAGAACTGGAAAGAAACTCAACAAAAACACAGAAGAACTAAACAACACAATCAACCAACCTGACCTCATAGATTTATACAGAGAACTCAACCAAACAAAAGTACAATACACATTCTTTTCCAGTGCATATGGAATGTTTTCCAGAATAGAGCATATGTTATGTTACAAAGCAAAATATTACAAAGCATCTAATCAGATCACATTGCTATAAAATTAGAAACCAACAATAGGAAGAGCAAGGGAAAAAATCAAATACATGGAAAATGAATAACACCCTGCTTAAAAGATACTGGTTGATAAATAAAAATTCTTTCAATCACATAAGAATGAAAATACAACATACCAAAACCTTTGGGACACAGAAAAAGCAGTGCTAAGAAAGCAATTTATAGAAGTAAACCCACACACATTCAAAAGAAAGAAAGAACTCAAATCAACACATTAACACATCTCAAGCAATTAATAAAAGAACAGCAAAGTAAGTCTACAGTCACCAGAAGAAAAGATATAACAAAGATTAGAGCAAAAATAAACAAAATTAGTTTTTTGAAAGGACTAATAAAATTGACAAACCACTGCCAAATCTAACAAAAGAAAAGAAGGAAAAGATGTATATAATACACACATAAGAAATTATATGGATGATGTCACACAGAACCAACAGAAATAAAAAGAATAATAACAGAATACTTGAAGAATTATACTCGACCAAATTAGAAAATCTAGAAGAAATGGATTCATTTTTAGAAAAACATGACCTACCTAAAGTAACTCAGAATGAAGTAGAAAATTTGAACATAGCTATAACAACAGAAGAAAATGATCAAGTCATTAAAAAATTCCCAACAAAAAATTTCCAGGCCTAGATGGATTTACTGGTGAATTCTATGAAGCAATCAGAGAAAAGCTGACACCAATTCTACTCAGACTATTCTAGAACATAGAAAAGGATGGAAAACTCTTCAATACATTTTTTTTTGAAGTGAGCACAACCCTCATACCAAAACCAGGCAAAGATATCACTAAAAAAGAGAATTATAGACCAATAGCCTTCATGAAAATAGATGTAAAATTTTTCAACAAAATCCTAGCCAATAGAATTCGACAACATATGAAAAACATAACACAGCATGAGCAAGTGGGATTCATACCAAAGATGCAAGAGATATGTCAATATTAGAATAAAAATCAACATACTTCACCACATAAATAAAACAAAGGAAAAGAGACACATAATCATATTGATTGATACAGAAATAGTTATTTGAGAAAATCCATCATCTATTCCTAATAAAAATATTCAACAAAATAGCAATAGAAGGAAAATTCCTCAATTTAATTAATAGTATGTATACAAATCTAACAGCCAACATAAATGTCAATGGAGACAAACTGAAAGTATTTTCTTTGTGAATGAGAACCCAACAAATAAGTCCTTTATTACCACTCCTATTCAATATCATCAGGATTGGAGGAAGACTCATTAACTGTGATATGCATATGATACAACCTTGCTTGCTGAAAGAGAAGAGGACTTAAAATATTTCTTGATGAAGATCAAAGGCCACAGCCTTCAGTATGGATTGCATCTCAATGTAAAGAAAAACTAACCCTCACCACTGGACCAATAAACAACATTCTTATCAATGGCAAAATGATTGAAGTTGTCAAGGACTTCATTCTTCTTGGATCAACTATCAACATTCATGGAAGCAGCACTCAAGAAATCAGACTGCATACTGCATTAGACAAATCTGGTGCACAAGACCTTTTTAAAGGGTTAAAGAGCAAAGATGTCAGCTTGAGGACTAAGATGCACCTGACCCAAGCTATAGTAACCTCATATGCATGTGAATAAGTAAATAAGGAAGACCGTAGAAGAAATGATGCTTTTGAGTTATGATGTTGGAGGAGAATATTGAAAGTTCCATGGGCTGCCAAAAGAACAAACAGATCTGTGTTGGAAGACATGCAGCCAGAGTGTTCCTTGGAGGCCAAAATGGCCAAACTTCATCTCTCATACTTGGGACATATTGTCAGGAGGGACCAATTGCTGGACAAGGATAACATGTTTGGTAAGGTGGAAGGCCAGAGAAAAAGAGGAAGACTCCCAGTGAGATTGATTGGCAAAGTGGCAGCATCAATGGGCTCAAGTGTGGAAACAATTGTGAGGTTGGCCCAGGATCAGGTAGTATTTGTTCTGTTGTGCATAGGGTCACTATGAGTCGGTATCAACTCAATGGCACCTAACAACAACAACAACAATTCAATATGGTGTTGGAAGTCTTAGTGAGAGCTATAAGACAGGAAAGGGGTAAAAAGGTATCCAAATTAGCAGAGAAGAAGTAAAACTCTATTTGCAAATTATGTGAACCTATACATGGGAGCATGGGAGCTTCATACAATAAGTACTGGAGTGTGAACTACAAGGTCCATGAATCAAGCTACCAGCCACTCTGCAGGAGAAACATGAAGCTTTCTGTTCCCTCAAAGATTTAGAAGCCTTGGAAACTCCATCCACAGTCTCTATAGTCAGAGTTGACTCAAAGGCCGGTACTTAACAACAACAAACATGATCCTATACATTGAAAAGCCCAAAGTCTCAGCAAGAAAATTATTGGGAGCGCATTGAAAGATTAAGCAAAGTGGCAGGATACAAGATCAATATGCAAAAATCAGTTTGATTCCTCTACACTAATAAAGACAGCTCTGAAAAGGACATCAGTAAAATTATACAACTTAAAACAGCAACACAAAAAGTGGAATAAATTTAGTCTGAGAAACAAAAGACCTATACAAAGAAAGCTACAAAAAACTAGTACAAGAAACCAGAAGTTGTTCTTATGTACCATAGAGTCAGTTCTGAGTCATAGTGATGCTGTATAGGGTGTTTTTTTAAATCTTCTTAGAAGCAGAATGCCTAATTTTATTACTGCAGAGAGGTAGGCTGGTTCAAATCTCAGACATTGTGGTTTGTTGTTCAGTGCTTATTGTATGGAGTCACCACACTCCAACAAGAGACAAAAATGAAAAACATGCCATGTTCATAGACTGTTGTTGTTAAGTACCGTGGAGTCAGTTCCGACTCATAGTGACCCTGCACAGGGTTTCCAAGGCTGTAAATCTTTCTGGGAGCAGACCACCTCATCTTTCTCCCATGGAACCGCTGGTAGTTTTGAACTGCTGACCTTGAGGTTAGCAGCTGGATTTGTAACCACTACGCTACCAGAGATAGGAAGACTTAAATTAACGTTGTCAAAATGTCAACACTGCCTAAAGCAATCTTGAGATAGAATGTAATCCCAATCCAGATTCCAATGTCATTCTTAAAAGACATGCAAAAACTGATCAGTAACTCATATGGAAAGGAAAGTCACATCATATAACCAAAGCATTGCTTAAGAACAAAGTTGGAGGCCTCTCACTCCATGATCTCAAAATCTACAAACTTAGGTGCTCTATATATATTGCATACATACACTGTCAAAACTAAAACACACAAACTGTAGAAGACAAAATAGACGGCTGGAACCTCCTAAAAATTAGACACTTATGTACATTAAATGATTTCACCAAAAGCATAAAATGAAAGCCCACAGACTTGGAAAAATTTTTTTCCAATAATATATCAACAAAAGACAAATCTCTAAAATTTATAGAAAACTACAATACCTCTAGAAAAAGACAAACAATGGGCAGAGGACATGAACAGGCACTTCACCAAGGAAGACATTCAGGCAGGCAACAAATAAATAAGGAAATGCTCATGATCATTAGCCATAAGAGAGATGGAAATCAAAACAACAATGAGCTCTCATCTCACCCCAGTATTAATAGCAAAGTTCAAAATAACAGAAAACAACAAATACTGGTGAGGGGATAGAGATACTGGGACCCTCCTACATTGTTGGTGAGACTGTAAAATGGAAAACAGTATGGCTCATCCTCAGAAAATTGGAAATAGAGATACATGGTTGTTAAGTGCCATCGAGTCAGTTCTGACTCATAGCGACCCTGTACAGGGTTTCCAAGGGTGGGTTTAAACTATCAACTTTGTGTGTTTCACAGTCCAGTACTGATCTTACAGTGCCACATCAGGAGTCAATCTCTCTACTTGGTATATATTCACAAGAAATAAGAACCTGGACACGTGTTGCTATATGCATATCAGTGTTCAATGCAGCACTATTCACAGTAGTGAAAAGATGGAAATAGCCTAAATGTCTATCAATGGAAGACTGGATAAAGAAACTTCGGTTATAAACACACAATGGGCACAATGCAATGGTGACAAATGAGGACTCTGTGAAACACCTCATTACATGGATGGAGATACATGGAAACTAGGGATGTTATACTAACTGAAATTAGTCACAAAAGAACAAATATTGATGAGACCACAATTGTAAATACTCAAGAAAAGATTTTCATGATTTCATGCAAAGAACTATTCTTTGTTGGTTACCAGGGGTAGGAGGGAAGAAAGAGTAATTCACTAGCTAGAAGTTAGACACATGTTAAATCTGGTGATGAAGAAGGCAATATACAAGAAGAGCGAGGTTGACAAAAGAAGGGTGAAGATAGGTAGAGACACAGGGAGTTCTGCAAGGGCTAGAGGGAATAGAGGTAAATAGTGTTATATAGACTACCTTGGAATAATAGTGTTGATAGATACACAGGCTGTACAGGTATGGGAGGAAGAGTGGGAGTATTTCCACAGATATATAAGGGAATGAAAGAGGATATTTATACAAACATAGCTCTGAATGTGGTGTAGCATACAGGGGGCAAATGATGAAAACTTTTTAGATAATATTGAAGATCTTAAGTCAATGAGTTGCTGGGCCTGGGGGCTCAGGACTACAGTCTCAGGGGATACCATGGTCAATTGGCATAACACAACCCACAAAGAGAGGATGTTCTACATCCTATTTTGGTGAGTAGCGTCTGGGATCTCATGAGCGGTCATTAGGTGTAACTATTGGTCTCTCCACATGCAGAAGAAAGAAGAGTGATAAGAATTGAAGATGCTTGGAATTAACTAGTCCAATGGAATAATGGAACATTTAAACATCAGTCTCCATGACCTGAGGCCAGAAGAACTAGATAGTTGCTGGTTATCACTACCAACTGCTCGGAAGTTATCACTATCCACATCTGAAGGTCCTGGATAAAGTGGAAGAAAATGTGGTGTTGTGTTTTAGTCCATTGTTGCTGCTACTGTGTCAACACCATATTGGGAGTTTTCTTCCTTTTTATTGAGCCTCCTCTTTGCTAAGTATCGTGTCCTTCTCCAGGGACCGGTCCCTGCTGACAACATGTCCAAAGTACAAGAAACAGTCTTACTAACTTTATTTCTAAGGAGAATTTGGGCTGCACATCTTCAAAGATAAATTTATCTGTTCCTTTTCCAGTCCATGGTGTTTTCAATATTCTTTACCAATACCATAATTGAAATGCATTGATTTTTCTATAGTCTCCCTAATTCACTGTCCAATTTTCACATTCATATGAGATGGTTGAAAATGCATTGCTTGCATCAAGTGCATTATAGTCCGTAAACTGACCTCTTTGTTATTTAACACTTTAGAGAGGTCTTGGGTGGCAGATTTGTCCAATGCAATACATCATTTGATTTCTTGGCTGCTTTTTCCCATGACTGTTGATTGTGAATCCAAGCAAAGTGAAGTCTTTGAAAACCTCAATCTTGCCCCTCTTTACCATGATGCTAATAATTGGTCTGGTTGTAAGGATTTTAATTTTTCTTACACTGAAGTACAATCCATACTGATCATGAACATGCATTTCAAGTCATCTTCGTTTCTAGTAAGTAAGAGTGTATCATCTACATTATGAAGGTTGTTACTGTCTCTTCCTCCAATCCTAATGGCACATTATTCTTCATATAATCCACCTTCTCAAATTATTTGCTTAGCATACAGATTGAATAAGTATAGGGATATAATCATGGCACACACTTTCCCTGAATTTAAACTATCTATTATCCCAATGTTCTGTTCAAACTGCCTCTTAGTCTAAATACAGGTTCATGGTTATGAATTGGACTGATAATCTCAAGGTCAGCAGTTTGAAACTACCAGCAGTTCCATGGGAGAAAGATGAGGCTTTCTGCTCCCATAAAGATTTACAGCCACGGGCTGCTATGAGTCGAAACCAAATCCACGGCACACAACCACCACCACTACCACCACCATTAACACTATTAAGTGTTCTGGAATAATCAATCATTCATTTCAAATGTTCTATATAGTTTGTTATAATCTACAAACTTTATATAATTAGATTAATTGTTGCTTCTGTTGCTGTTAAGTGCATCAATTTGTTCTGACTAATAGTAACCCTGTATGAGGTTTCTGAGGAGCAGCTGTTGGATTTGAACCACTGACCTTGTGGTTAGCAGTCCAGTGCTTATCCTACAGCACCATGCCAGAACTCCCAATTAGATTACTTAGATTGAAATAAACTGAATAAACACCCACATTCCCAATAGTCAAGATGTAAGGTATTATAAAGACAAAATTTTGTTATCTTTAATCTTCATACACCTTCTTCTGCTTGCACAAACTCGTGTTCCTTAAAAATGGCACATCTGAAGTAAAGAAGAACTAAAATATAAAAATCAAAAGTAAGCAACAACAACAATAAAACACGGTAAGCCCTAGTTGATTTGATTTATTGTGTTGTTATGTACCATCAAGTTGACTCTAAATCATAGCAATCCCATGTGACAAAACAGCCCCATCGGGTTTTCTAAACTGTAATCCTTACAGGGGTAGATTGTAGTCTGTCCTATGGAGACACCGAATACATTCAGATGCCCTACTTTTGGGTTATCAGCCAGGCACTTAACAGTCATACTACCAGGACTCCTTAGATTAGATCTACATGTAGCAAAGTTTATCTGTATGGTGAATTAATTTAAAACTTAGTAAAATTATGAGATTAGTCAAAGTTTAATGTAAATGCAGAAAAAAAAAAAAAAAAAAACAATCTTTTGCTTGTCCCAAACGAAATTGCCTAGGAAAGAAGAACCCTTGGGATTTAGTTCCCGCTCTGGTAGCATAGTGGTTACGAAATGGGCTGCTAACCTCAAGGTCAGCAGTTTGAAACTACCAGCACTTCCATGGGAGAAAGATGATGTGTTCTGCTCCTGTAGAGATTTACAGCCTTAGAAACCCTGTGCAGGGTCACTATGAGTCAGAACCAATTCCACGGTACTTAACAACAACAAATCCCTATTAAAATGAAGAGAAATAGCTGTAAACATCCATCAATAATCAGAACATAGAATGTACAACATATGAATCTAGGAAAATTGGAAATTGTCAAAAATGGAATGGAATGCATAAACATCAATATCCTAGGCATTAGTGAGCTGAAATTGACTAGTATTGGCCATTTTGAATCTGAAATTCACAAGATTTACTATGCCATGAATAACAAATTGAAAGGGAATGGTGTCTCATTCATCATCAAAAAGAACATATCAAGGTCTGTCTTGAAGTACAGTGCTGTCTGTGATAGGATAATATCCATTTACCTACAAGGAAGATCTGTACCCAAAAGAAATGGTTGATATTCAACCATTTCAAGAGGCAGCATATGATCAACAGCCAATGATACCAAAAGAAGAAGTCCAAGGTACATTGAAGGAATTGACAAAGAACAAGGCACCAGGAATTGATGGAACAAAATCTTTCAAAAAAGTGAGGTGGCACAGGAAGCACTCACTCATCTATGCCAAGAAACTTGGAAGACAACTAACTGGCCAACTGATTGGAAGAGATCCATATCTGTGTCCATTCCAAAGAGAGGTGACTCAATGGAAGGTGGAAATCATTGGACAATATCTTTGATATCCCATACAAGTAAAGTTTTATTAAAGGTAATACAAATATGGCTGCACGCATATTTTAATAAAGAACTTCCAAAGGTTTAAGCCAAATTCAGAAAAGAACGTGGGATATCATTGCCGATGTCCAACAGATCTTGGCTGAAAGCAGAGAATACCAGAAAGATGTTTACCTGTGCTTTATTGACTACGCAAAGGCTTTCAATTATGTGAATCATGTCAAGATATAGACAACATTGCAAAGTATGAGTATTCCGGAACACTTAATTGTGCTCATGAGGAATCTGTACTGGGACCAAGAAGCAGTTGTTCAAACAGAACATGGGAACACTGAATGGCTTAAAATTAAGAAAGGTGTGCGACAAGGTTGTTACTTTTTCAACATGCATACTCAACCTGTATGCTGAGCAAATAATCTGAGAAGCTGGGTTCTATGAAGAAAAACGTGGCATCAGGATTGGAGGAAGACTCATTAACAACCTGTAATATGCAGATGATACAACCTTGCTTGCTGAAAATGAAAAGGACTTAAAATACTTACTGATGAAGATCAAAGAGCACAGCCTTCAGTATGGATTGCATCTCAATGTCAAGAAAACAAAAATCCTCACCACTGGACCAATAAACAACATTCTTATCAAGAGAAAAAAGATTGAAGTTGTCAAGGACTTCATTCTTCTTGGATCAACTATCAACATTCATGGAAGCAGCAGTCAGCCACAAGACCTTTTTAAAGTGTTGAAGAGCAAAGATGTCAGCTTGAGGACTAAGGTGTACCTAACCCAAGCCAGGGTATTTTCAATAACCTCATATGCATATGAAAGCTGAACAGTAAAAAAGGAAGACCACAGAAGAATTGATGCTTTTGAGTTATGGTGTTGGAGGAGAATATTCAAAGTGCCATGTGCTGCCAAAAGAACAAAGATATCTGTGTTGGAAGAAGTGTAGCCAGAGTGCTCCTTGGAGGCCAGAATGGCCAACCTGCGGCTCTCATACTTTGGACAAACTGTCAGGAGGGACCAATTGCTGGAGAAGGCTATCATGTTTGGTAAAACGGACAGTCAGAGAAAAAGAGGAAGACCTCTAGCAAGATGGATTGGCAAAGTGGCAGCATCAATGGGTTCAAGCATGGCAACAATTGTGTGGTTGGCCCAGGACCGGGCAGTGTTTTGTTCTTTTGTGCATATGGTAGCTATGAGTTGGTACCAACTCGATAACACCTAATAACAACAGCAATGAAGATTAGTTAATACCACTATTACTCAAATTTTGCTGGAAGCAAAGAGAACTTGAAATGTTCACTGATGGAGATAAAAGACTACAGCCTTTAGTATGGGTTGTATCTCCATGTAAAGAACACAAAAATCTGCACAATTGGATTAATAAATAGGATAATGATAAACAGGGAAAAGTTGAAGTTGTCAAAGACTTCATTTTTCTGGATCCACAATCAACACTCAAGGAAGTAGCAATCAAGAAACCAAAGCACTTATTCCATTAGGCAAGTCTGATGCAAATGTCCTATTTAAAGTCTTAAAGAGCAAAAGATGTTAGATTAAGGCCTAAGGTGCACATAACCCAAGGCATGGTGCTTTCTATCATCTCATATGCAAGTGAAAGTTGGGCAGTGAATAAGGAAGACTGGAGTAGAATTGATCCATTTGAATCCGTGGTGTTGGTGAATAATATTGAACATACCATGGATGGCCAGAAGAACAAACAAATCTGTCTTGGAAGACATACAGCCAGAATTTTCCTTAAAACTGAGGATGGTGAGACTTCTCTGAGACTATGGACATATTATCAGGCAGAACCAGTTCCTGGAGAAGGACATCATGCTTGAAAAAGTGGAGGTTCACCAAAAAAGAGGAAGACCTCCAACAAGATGGATTGACACAGTGCAGGACTGGGGACTGTTTTGTTCTGCTGTACTTAGGGTAGATTAGACTTGTGTCAGGGTGGCACAAGTAGTTTGTTCTTGACAACTAACTAAAAGGTTAACAGTTTTCACTCATCCATCAGTGACATGGAATGAAGGCCTAATAATCTGCTTCAACAAAGATGGCAGTCAAGAAAATGATAAGGAGTTCAGATCTATGTTGTAACACATGGAGTAATTATGAATCAGAATTGATTTGATGGTAATAGGTTTTTGGCTTATTTTGGTTTTATTTTTTACTTTGGACAAGTAAAGAAGCCCCTAGTTAGCTCCTAAGGGTAAGAGTTTGACTACTAATTGAAAAGTTGGTGAACTGAAATCACCCAGAGTTGCCTTGGAAGAAATATCTGATGAACTGCTTTCAAAAGCTGACAGGCTTTAGACTCCTATGAAGCACAATTTACAATGAAACACAGAGGTTATAATGAGTCAGAATCAATTTGATGATAACTGGTTTGATTTGATCTCATGTGCCAAGCAAAATGCTGGAAGCTAGTTTATAATAATGAGTAATATATATTCCCTCACCTCAAGAAATTCAGTGTTCTGAGAGAGTCTAAAAGAAAAATGCTATAATTTTAGGGGAAAACGTAGGAGGGTATAGTTGACCATACAATTGTCTGATTGAAAAGAGCTAATGCCAATCCATTTGAGTGCATGAATGCCTAGGCTGGTGATCTTCAAGTATTCCATTTCATTGGTCACAGCTTTCAATTTTCCTAGGTCCATATTTTGTACATTCCAGGTTTCAATTACTAATAGAGGTTTGCAGCTGTTTGTTCTCATTTTGAGTTGTGACATATCAGTACATGAAGGTTCTGAAAGTTTTATTCCATCTATGTCATTAAGGTTGTATTTGGAGTGAATTCAACCTGAGGGGGATCCTCTTCTGGCACTATGTCAGAGAATGTTCCACTACTCTTTATAAAATTTTTACTGGATAATAACAAAGACCAGACTTATTGATATGAGAGAGACCAGTGGAACCCTGAGACTGTGACCCTTTGGGTCTTGAACTGAACTCACCTTCATAGTTCAACTTTCTGCCAAATAATAGACAGACCTGTAAAGTAAACAATGACATCATGGTGGAATGCACTCCTTAGAACAATCAACCATATGATTACCGTGGGTAAAGCTCAGAAGGCAGAAAAGGATAGTTGAGAAGGAGAAATGTGAACAGTTAAGAAAGAGAGGAAATTGGAAGAATGCTGTTACACTGTGGAGACTGTAATCAATCTCACAAATCAAAATATGTATAAACTATTGAATGGAAAACCATATTTTCTGTAAACTTTCACCCAAATCCCAATAAAAAGTTAAATTACACTTTAAAAAAAAACAAACCCTGATCTTCACTGTCCAATGTTTCTTTGATGTAGATTTCCAGGTTGGTACTTCCTTCCAGTCTAACTTAATCTGGAAGACCTGCTGAAAATTGTCCATCATGGATGAATTTTTCCATTTGAAATACCATTGGTATAACTTCCAGCATCACAGTATGACAAAAATGATAAACAAATGGTAGAGAATTCCCAGGTTGTTGTTGTTAAGTGCTGTGCAGTCATTTCCGACCCATAGCGACCCTGTACAGGGTTTCCAAGGAGCGGCTGGTGAGCTTGAACCACCAGCCCTGTGGTTCAAATGACTTTTCAGTCTAGCACATTAGCCCACAGTGCTATACCAGGACTCCTAGAGAATTCCCATAGGTTCCATTTATTCTAATCCTAGATATATATATACCTAACAAAACTGAAAGCAGAAATTCAAACAGATACTTGTACACCAGTGTTCAGTGCAGCTCTGTTGTCAATAGCCAAAAGATGGAAATATCCTAAATGCCTATCAACAGATGAATGGATAAACTAAATGTGGTACATACATACAATGGGATACTACTCAATGTTGAAGAGAAATGACGTCCTGATATGTGCTATAGTATGGACAAAACTCAAAAGCATAATGCTAAGTGAAATAACAAAACAAGGCCACTGCCATCCAGTGGATTCTGACTCACAATGACCCTATGTAGTGTTTCTGAAAATGAAAATCGTTACAGGAGTAAACTGTTTCATCTTTCTCCAGCGGAGTGGCTGGTGGCTTGGAACCACCACCCCTGCATTAACCATCTAACCCACAGTGCCACTAGGCCACCTTAAGTAAAATGAGTCAGTCTCAAAAGGATAAATATGTTATGCTCCCACTTATGTGAAATACAGAATAGATGAATGTGTAGAGACCAACATTTATTTTGATGATTATCAAAGGTAGGCAGTGAGATGGGGCAAGGTAGATTCATTGTTTAGGGGACACAGGAAATACGCAATAATGATGACTGTACAACACGATGAACATAATTAATGTCACTGAACTGTGCAGGTGAAGAATGTTGAAATGGCAAATACTTTGTTACATATATATTTACTATGATTAAACATTTCCCCACCTAAATTAATCTAATGCCAAGCAACAATGGTCTCAATACTTTAAGACAGACCAGGATCACAGAAACAGAATCAACTCTTATCTCTGTAGTGATTTCAATATGTTCATGAACCATATAACAGTGTAACAGCATCCATCTCCAACCCATAACTGTGAGGATCAAACTCTGAAGCAGTAAAATCAGCTAACATTCACTCAGAGACACAGTAATTAGAAAATTCACAGATTGTGTTTTTTTTAGATTTACCTTCACCCATCTATTAATTTCAGCAGGAATTATGGCTCATGTTTCATTGATAAACAATATGCACGATGTCTGCTAAAATACTGCCAGTGAAGTACACTTGTTTCTGCACCTTCCCCAAATCAAACTAAAAGAGCAGTAAAGGAATAAACTCAAAGGAAGAACATGATGATCGGTAAGAGATGCCAGCAAAGTTTTAGGAAATGTTGATGATGGTGAAGTTAGCTGAGATGGGGCAGCCCAGGGTGTCTATGGACTGGGACAGAGGAGAACTGCCAGCTTTACTTACAGGAAATAGACTGTATCAATAAAACAAAGACAAACAGGATTTATAAGAGAGAGGAGAGAGAATAGTTGAAAACACTACAGAAAGTCTAAAAAGAGTTCATTTTACCTGCACATTTTGGGGTGCAAAATATTAGCTGTCAGCTATCAAATAACTAAATCTGGAGATTCTGGTACCCTAAGGTACCCAGACTCACACATTAACTAAAACAATTAAAAGTTGGTTATGGCTCTCCAAAAAATCTTGAACCTAGAGAAATTTATCCCCATACAAAATCAACATATGTTGATGATACTGGCCAAAATAATAAAAACTAAAAACAGGAAGCTTCAATCAATATAGTAAGAGATCACATTGAAATATGAATGGACAACCAAAATTACCAGAAAATTAAGAAAAGCCTCTACCGTTAAAAAAACAAACAAACAAAACCGGAAACAAAGTAAGAGAAGAGAAATTTAAAAATTAGAAAATACAGGAAGAGAATAAAAATGAAAACAAATACCTTCATAGAAATAAGGTACATTACATTCCTTATATAAAATAGCAAAAACAACAACAAAAATTAGAAACCAAACCCACTGCTAGGCTTTGGTTTCTAATTTTTACATAGTGAGTGAGACTATATAGGGTTTCCAGTGTTTGTCCTACAGTACCACAAGTGAGCTAGGAAAAAGGAACAGCCAGATAATAAACACAAGCTCCTAAAAATGAAAAGTAAAAATAAAGAATATTCAGCAGAAGTGGTAGACAATAGAGTTGAGGAAATTTCTTAGAAAGCCAGGAAAATTAAGCATTCCACAGAGATGTCCAAAAATAAAATAACAGAAGTAAAAGAAAAAGCAAAGAAAATTAAAGGAAGAAATTACTGAATAAATAACACATAAAAAATTACCAGACCTAAATATCATGAATTTCTAGATTGAAAAAGCCCATTGAATATTCAACACAGTAGGTAAAGACAGATTCACATCAAGCCACTTCATCATGAGCTGTCAGAACACTGGGGACAAGAGAAGATATTAAAATATTTCATGGTGGGGAAGAATTTAGACTAACAATACTTATAGGCTTATCAACTACAATATTAGAATTGAAGACAATAAATCAGTGTCTTAAAAATTCTGAGGAAAAATTATTTTTTATCTAAAATTCTACACACACCTTAACTATCATTTAAGTGTAACAGTCAAGAAAAACATTTTCAAATAAGCAAAATGTGCCGTTAATTCATATATGGCCTCTCTACTCCAAACCCACCCTTCTTTGTTCTGTTTAGTGATATGGGAGATGGACCCTGAAGCGCTTCTACTTTGACACATGTCACTGTGCCAGGCTTTGCCAAGAAAGGGGGTGCTGGAGAGATGCTGAAAAGCATAGCAAAGAAAGGGGTATCTCTCTTTGGTTCCACTGTGACATTGTGTTATGTCTTCTTTCTATGACATAGCTCTACTTGCATGCAGGAGTATTATTCACCCTTCAGCAAGTTGTTTGCAACCAATGAGTGCCATCTTGTGTATCAACTCCAGCCCATAAATCCCAGTAAAACATTCTGCCTTCCAAGATGCCACAGCCAGATCCCCTCTAACAAGGGCTGAACCTCAGACTTAGGGAAAAAGTTACTCTTCAAGATTATTCTTTTTTGGGTGCTCTCCCTCAATTTTAAGAAATAGTAGCTACTCCCTCCATCTATGATTTTTCTATTCTTTAGAATCTTCTCTTAACCTCACTTTGTCATTAACAGATGATAGCATATGTATTTATGATTTTTTCAAAAGTTTTTATTGTGGATTGAGTGAAAGTTTACAGGGCAGATCATCAGTTTTACATTCAACAAATCATACACCTTGTTTCATTACAATGATTATAATCCCCTCCATGTACCATCAGTTAACAGTGTTTCTCTCTATTCACTTTAGCTTTTTTTTTTTTTTAACACTCAGGCATATATAAAAATGCATGCCACCAAAGGGCACATTCTACAAGTCTGCCTTTTGGCTACCAGTTTTCAGTCCCTCTCTTTCCATGAATCTAGAGTCCTCAGCTGCTCCCTCTCTCCATGTCCCCATCTCTGCCTCCATCTCTAGTGTCGCTGCTTCTCTAGATAAGGTATCACATTCCGCTTGTGATCTTCTCCCTTGATGGTCCTAAGGGTCCTCTGTTTCTAGACTGTAAGATTACTCTCCCACTTTTGTTACAAAACTTCTGCCTTCACAATTGTGACAGTCGCAATTAGTCATGATAACAATTACTCACTATTTAATCATAAGAATCTCATCCCCATCTCTTTTTATCAGACCCATCTAGACAAGATGAAAACTATTCAGTGGGGACTCTTTCTTCTCCCACACACTCTTAAACTAAGCTCCCTCTTGAAACTATGTAAGCCAGTCACTTCGTGCCTTTATCGCCCTCTCATTTTAGGTAGCCAATGTTTAAGTTGCCTGTCCCTGAAGCGTAGTGATTATAAATCGGGCTGTGAACCGAAAGGTCAGCAGTTCGAAACTACCAGCTGTTCCGTGGGAGAAAGATGAGGCTTTCTGCTCCCATAAAGATTTACATCCTCGGAAACCATGGAAAGGGTCGCTATGAGTCGGAACCGACTTCACGGCACATAACAACAACAACAACAACAATCTACCCTGTATACAGAGGGGATAGCATTGATACTTGATGTAAAGACTCCTTTCCTCTCTGTTGATATTTTGAGCTACTACCTCCAGGAATATAGGTCAAGTTCATCAAATTGTAGCAATTTACTCTCATTTTCTTGATCAAAAATTGTTTTCTTTTTTATCTTCCTCTACTTGAGTTCTAATTGTCAAACCATGGAGACTAGGTCAAATGGGTACTACATGCAAGTTTGGGTGTTCTTGTACGTCTCCCCTCACTTCATATCAGCTGGGTGCTTCACTCTCACCTCTAGCCCTCTGGGCTATGTCCTTATCCATGGGCTCAGGTGTCTCTAGGTCTCACCACACTTTGGACCAACCAGCCTTTCCTCTTCTCTCTCTCTCATCTCCAGGTCAACGGGAGTCTATGGACCATGGTTGAACTCAGCCCATTTTTTCATTGCTGTCTTTCCTCCTCTTCCACTCACCAGCAGACCAATGTGGTAACCAGTAAACTTACATGCCTGTTCACATTTATGATTTTTTATATGACTTCTTTATATAAACTTTTTCCTGTTTGAATTACTGGTATGGATTCTAGTCTAGTCTCCTGACTAAACCCACTGATAACAACTAAAATACAAACAAGTTGTATTCAAGTCAATTTCAACTCATGGTAAGCCCCTGTGTGTCAAAGTAGAACTGTGCTCTGCAGCGTTTTAAGGCTGTGATGTTTTCTTTTTATTTCTTTCTTTAAACTTTTTATTGTGATTTGAATGAATAAATTTTATAGGGAGAATTAGTTTTCCATCTAATGATTCAGACACAATTTGTTTCATGACATTGATTGCAGTTTCCCCAGTGTAACATTTTTCCTACTTCCTTCCTGCATTTACCATTTCTATTGATCCTTCTTTCTGATTCATTCCTGATTTCTGAGCTTTATTCTTGGGCAAATCCTGCCCTTTCCATCTCTAAGGACTGTGGTTGATTGCTCTAAGGACTGTGTAAATTCCTAGGTGTTATTATTCACCTAATAGGTCTGTCTATTATTTGGAGTCCTGCTATGGCACAGCAGGTAAATGTGCTGGCCTACAACGTTGGTGGTTCAAGCTCACCAGCCGCTTCTTGGATACCCTACACAGGATCACTTTGGGTCAGAACCACTGGATGGGCACTTAACAACAACCACAATTGTTTGACTGAAAATGGAGCTCTGGAGGTGAATTCAGTTCCAGGCCTGAAGGGTAACTAAAGACCATAGCTTCAGGGTTCCAGTGGTCTCTATCAGACTAGTAAGCCTTTTTTTTTTTTTTTTTTACTAATTTTTGAGTTTGTTGAAAATTTTTCTACCACTGTATTGAGAAAGGACCGGGCTTTCTTTTGGGCATCTCTGGGTAGACACAAACCTCCAACATTTCAGTCAAT
>NW_006408570.1:8092936-8102486 GCF_000296735.1 Chrysochloris asiatica | reverse complement strand
GGAGTGTTTGGTGAGTTTGAACCATAGACTTTGTGGCTAACAGTCCTGTGCATATCCTGCACTACCATACCAGGACTCCAGTCAAATGCTATCGTCTCAACTATTTACTTCTTTCTTGTTAGTGCCATCGAGTCAATTTCAACTCCTAGTGGCCCTACGTAGGTTTGGGACCACCAACTTTGTGGTTAGCCATTCATTGCCTACCTACAGTGCCACACCAGGCCTCCCTCAAAACAAATTGTTGTTGTTGTTAAGTACCGTGGAGTCGGTTCCGACTCATAGTGACCCTGCACAGGGATTCTGAGGCTGTAAACCTTTATGGGAGCAGAAAGCCTCATCTTTCTCCCACAGAATGGCTGGTAGTTTTGAACTACCAACCTTGAGGTTAGCAGCCCAATTCATAACCACTACGCTACCAAAACAAATAGGAAACCACAAAGGAAGAAAACAGCAGATCTAGGAACCAGGGGGTCCAACAAAGGAGAAAAGTCAAGAGAGTTCACAGGCAAGGCCCAGGGAGTCACCAGCACAGAGCACACAGACGACATAGAAGCCCAGGATTGATGTCTCCAGGAAGGAGAAATGACCTGGCAAATCATCTGATGTGTTTGAAATCAGTACTAATTCCAAAAATCACCCATGGGAAAATATAACTGAAACACTATCAGTTGTAGCAGTATACACTATTAACATGGTCAAAATCACATTAGCATTGAATATTGCCATCATCAAAACCATGATGTAATTATACTGAGGTGATGGTGGGAGAGCGAGTATGTGTATGTATAAGTGTGTGCCTGGGTTGGGAAGGAAGAGGAGATTGTAAGAGAATTTGTTTGTTGTTATTAAGTGCCCTCCAGTTGGTTCTGACTCATATCTACCCTGTGGAGTGTTTCCAAAGAGCAGCTGGTGAGTTTGAACCGCCAACCTTGTGGTTGGCAGTCAGTGTTTATCCTACAGCGTCGCACCAGGACTCCATGAAACAGTAGGGGAGGAAAAAGAAACCTAAATCTTTATATTAGTAGGAAGTCAAAAGGCAATGCCCAAATTTGGTAGACTAGCACATAAAAATATCATTTATAAGTATGATAACAAATACCAGAAGTGACAGCCAAAACAGTTCAAAGCGGTTTCCTCTGGGAAACTTTACTTGCTGATAGGCCTGAAGCAAGGATCTGCTGCTTTTTACCATTAAGTCTTGTACGATGATTTGAGTTTTCAAATTATGTACATGTTTTGCTTTGATTAAAAAACAAGGGAGACTTAGAACATACCTCAAAATAGTCACAGTGGCTATTTTGAGGATGAGGGAGTTTTTCTTTTCTTATTGCAATTTTTCATTTTCTAATTATTATAATTTTTATAACTAGAAAATAATAAGTGCTATTTTTAAATAATATATAATTAATAAACTTGTTCCACCACTATACATGCCAGCACAAATACATGTATATACATACAAGTAAGTTTATTTCTCACCTGTGAGTACTCTAGATGTTTTCTTTGTAATATGATTGAATATTCATGAAAATAAATTTAAAGTCTGGAAGTATTTGTCAAAATAACATTTCATTTTCTTTGTACATTTTCTCCGGGTATACTAGGATATATACAAAGGAGAAGGATACTGGGACAAAAACTTCTCCTAGGGGAGATGATCTGACCTACAACCTGGCTGACCTTACTGTAGGAGCAGCACTGGACTGCTAACCAAAAGGTTGGGAGGTTAAATCAGCCAGCAACTCCACTGGAGAAACATGAGACTTTCTGTTTCCATAAAGATTTACAGTCTCACACACCCTATACAGTGTCATTATGAGTCAGAATTGACCCCAAGGCAGCTGGTGAGTATCAGATTTGAATTCCCTCCCCTTCCACCTCATGAAAGCAGGTGTTTCAAACACTGCTTAATATACTTCACAACCTAAACTCCCCCAGAAGAGAAAAAGTAGAAACTCAGACCTTCGGTATTACTCTCTTAAGAATTAAATTCAAAGAAACACTGAACTGTGGCTAGGTAGATATAAGATAAGTAAAGATAGATATGCAAGCAAGTACACATACATACATTAGATACATGTATACATAAAAATATGACAGAGAGATAGGTAGATGTTGTTGTTGTTAAGTGCCATTGAGTCAGTTCTGACTCACAGAGAGCCTATATAGGGTTTTCTGAGAGAGACTGGTGGGTTTGAATGGCCAACCTGTGGTTAGGTGTCCAATACTGATCCTACAGTGAGATAGGTAAATAGATATGAGTAAAATCAGTTTCTGCCATGTCAGTTCTGACTCATGGTGATCCCATGTGTGTCAGAGGAGACCTCAGCTCTATAGGGTTTCCAGTGGCTAATATTTCACGACGTTCTGAGAAGCTTCAGGGTGGAATCAAACCTCCACCTCTTCAGTTAGCAGAGGAGCAAACATCAACTATTTGTACCTCCCAGGGACTTAATATGTGATAGTTACTTCTAAATACTTTAAAACCAAGATAGATAGCTAGATACTAGGGATATGGTGGCAGTGGTGGTTGTGTCACTGGGTGGATTCTGACTCATAGCGACCCTGTAAATCATTATGAGAGCAGAAAGCCTCAGCTTTCTCCCACAAAGCAACTGGTAGATTTGAACTGCTGACGTTAATAGGAATATGTTGTTGTTGTTAAGTGCTATCAAGTCAGTTCCAACTCATAGCGACTCGGTATAGAGTTTCTGAGAAGTGGCTGGTGGGTTTGAAATTCTGGCCTTGTGGTTAGCAGTCCAGTGTTTGTCCTACAGCACCACACCACAATATACTGTTGTTGTTTAGTGCTGTTGAGTCAGTTCCAACTCATAGCAACCTGAGTAGGGTTTCCAAGGAGCAACTGGTAAGCTTGAATAGCCAACCTTGAGGTTCAAACCAACTTTGCAGTCCAGCACATTAACCCACAGTGACACACCGGAACTCGACAACTGAATATAGAGACACAGAATTGCAGAGATATGGATACATTCCTGTTAGTGTGAAAGTGAACTCTGTATGTGTTTTCCACTGCATAAGGAGTCCTGGTGTGGCACTGTGGGTAATGCACCAGACTGCAAAGCCATTTGAACTGCAAGGTCGGTGGTTCAAGCTCACTAGTCACTCCTTGAAACCCTGTATCGGGTCACTATGGGTCAGATCTGACTCAATGGCACTTAACAGCAACAGCAGGGACCATAGAAGACTTATAGTTTGGCCTTTCCATCCTACATGACTCTGGTTGTTCATAAGAGTTACTGATCATTTTACTATGATGATGAGCAGACTGCCCAAAGATGTGGAATGGGTTGTGAATAATTTACTGTTGGTTTCTACAGCCATTGTTTCTCAACCAGCCACCTATACTGCCTGGTTCTGGGGCAGAATAGGAACTACAGTCAACTGAGTTTCAGACTCACCCATGAAATGAGTTGGATTGGCATCAGTCATACCAAAGTTTTTTCCAGCATCATCTAGAATATGCACATGAAACCACCAAAAGCTCAGAAATTTGTCATTGTTGTTGTTAAGTGCCATTGAGTTTAAGTTCCAACTCACAGCAACCCTGTATAGGGTTTCCAAGGAGCAGCTGATGAACTTGAACTGCCAACCTTGTGGTTCAAAGCAACTTGCAGTTCAGTGCATTAAGCTACAGTACCACACCAGGACGCAGGGCGCTATCATTCATATTGCACACTCCATGTGAATTCCTGCACATGCTTTTATAACTGGACCATCTCAGTTTTTTTCAATCTAAAGGAGCTCTGGTAGCGTAGTGGTTACGAATCGGGCTGCGAACCTTAAGGTCAGCGGTTCGAAACTACCAGCCACTCCGCGGGAGAAAGATGAGGCTTTCTACTCCTGTAAGGATTTACACCCTCGGAAACCCTGTACAGGGTCGCTATGGGTCGGAACCGACTCGACGGCACTTAACAACAACAACAAACTTACCTAATGCAATTGTTGGATAACCAAATGAGCAAATGTGCATGACGTGCATAAACGGTATCTGACACATCAGAAATATTCCAAAGGTGTTGGCTATGATTTCTATTATGTTTTGTATACCTCTATGTTGTTTCCAGAGCTGTCATATACATATGGACAAGCTCTGTATGAAAGGCCTGAGAAGCAGACATGGACAGCCTGAGTTCCATCTCTATTTTGCAGATGAGGAGACTGAAGCTCATACACTGAGAGTGATTTGTCTGGCTTCTACCTCCCATGTCACATTCTTTCCTGAGGCTGAAGAAGTACCTGAATTCCAACTCAGTCTATCAGGGTATTTCTATAAAATAATATATTTGTTTGTGGTGAAATTAAAATCATCAAGGTTATGTTCATTGGCAAGGATCTGGGCTGTTCACAAACTTGAGTCCTGAAAGTACAGCCCAAAGGCAGGCAAACTGAAAAGTTGTCCAGTTCTGATACTATAGCCGTGTGCAAGTTACTGATCCTCTAAGAGCCTCAGTAAGGCAGCCCCTACAAGTTTTCTGGAAGTCCCTAGAGGATCATCCAGAACTTTATCAGTTCTGAAATATACAATTCTTTAATTCATTTGTCCTTCTTTAAATAAAGCAATCCTCAGGTTATGAACATCCAACTTATGTGCAAGGGTGAATCCAAAATTATCCACGCTCTGACAGTAGAATTTATTTTAATCAACTTTTAGAAAAGACAAATATACCATTTTTCAACATAATCACCTTGCTTTTCAATACACTTTGCCCATTTGTCAACAAGCTCTTGTATTCCCTTATTTAAAATGTTTTAAGCTGAGCTGTAAGCCATCAATGCATTGCTGTCTTCACTTCTTCATCAAAGGTGAATCTTCATCCTTGAAGGGCTGCTTTCTTGGGGATCCAACAGGTGAAAGTCCAATGAAGCAAGATCAGGACTATAGGGAAGATGCTTTAATACATCAAAATGAAGCTTTTGCAGAATGTCAACAGTATGGGCAGAGGTGTGCAGACGTTCACTGTCATGGAAGATCACAATGCCCTTGGATAACAGTCCTTTGCATTTAATCCCAAATATAGGCTTTAGCTCTTCAGTGAACATCTCACTGTAAAGCACACTGTTGATTGTTGAACCTTGTTCCTGTTAGTGTTCCAATATAGGCCCTTGAGAATCCCAGGAAACTGTAAGCATCAATTTTCCAACTGATGGTTAACTTTTGAAATTTTATTGGTCAGCGATTGAGGATGCTTCTATTCCATACTCTGCCATTTACTCTTACTCCTAGTAACGAACCCATGTCTTGCCACCAATAATGATTTTTTTAAAAGAAACTTTTACCTTCCTTTGAGTATCAATCCAAATTTTGTTTGCAGATGTCCAAATGCTTCTGTTTATACTTCTCTGTGAGTTGTTTTGGAACCCATCTCACACAAACTTTTTGAAACCCAAGTCTGTGGTGGATTATTTCATAGGCAGAGCCATGGCTGATTTGTAAATGATTTGTCACATAATCTACTGTCACTCATCTATTCGACAGAATCATACTACATACACGCTCAATGCTGTGGATGGGCATTTTAATAAAACCAGAGTGCAAATAATTTTTGACTCACCCTTGTATGTTAGGTATTTACACTAGTTCCTAATAATAAATGGGCACTACTTTGGGATGGACATCAAAGCATTATTATTATTGTATTACTGTATTATTGTGCTAAAGATGTTTTACTGTATCTGGAAGTGATTCTATAATATTTTTATTCATAGTAAGAAATCTTATAATTAGACAAATATTTGACTAACTGACCTTTGACATGAACCTTACTGAACTGATTTACAAACAAACAAACAGAAGATAGAACTGGGGACGGAATTTATTCTTAATCCAGGAAATGCCTATAATTTGATCTTGAAAAGGAGAGAGCTGCTCAGAAAATATACGTCAACACACCCAAACAGCTACCACACCCTTTTAAAGGCACCTGAGTGGGGTGTAGTGAGCTAGTAACCAAACAGGATCAATGGTCATCCCTAGCGAACACCAAGAATTGTGAGTAGCAAAGCCAATACCAATAGTGGTATAGACAGCATCTATCCCTACATCTGAAGCATTTTCCCACACCATATCACGAGATCTGAAACAAATTTTCAAATCAATCAATCCTCTCATTTTATAGATCAGAGAACTGAGGCAATGAGAAGTTAAACGAATCACCCAAGACAACACAGTTAATTAACAGTAGAGACGCTAGTTGAACCTAAGGCTCCGGTCTCCTTGTCCACATTCTTTTGGCTGTGCTGTGCTTTATCCTCCAGGTTTAGAAAATCCGCAAAAAAATGGTTCAGACATCTCCCTGCCAGGAGACAAGCCATACAGGGATCAAAGCACATCTGTGACGCTAATGACAGTCTAATTCACTATTGGCAGAAACGTGGGAGATTTGGGGAGAAAATTGCAACAGACTGTTACAGACTGTTCTGCAGCACATTGTTGAAAACGGAAAACACCTCATAGATCACAAAGCATCACGAGAGGGGAAGCCAACATTCTCTGCTCACTTCACATTCAGTTCCTTCTGATGGGTGGTGAATCCCCCAAACCAGCATGTTCCAAATGCACATCTGCTTCCATGCTGGAGAAACAATAACCAGGGCTCTACTGAACTCATCATAAATTTATTTTTTCAAAAGCAGAGTTAAGAGCTCAACTGAATAAACTACAAAATCAAGTGAGCATGATGCAATCAATCCCTTTATGTTCCAAAAACAGCCAAGGTCCCTGACATCTAGATAGTTGTCTTTCCACACTTTTCCCAGCCTTGCCAACTGTCATTTGAGCTTAAACTTCCTCCCTGCAAAGGAAACACATTAAAGTGTTCTTACCTTGCTGACTAAGCAAGTCTTTACTGAACACTTTCTAGATGCCAGGGTCCATGCTAAATCATTGGGGGGAGGGGAGGGGTAATTCTATTGCAATTTTTGCTACTAGAATAATTATCAACAACATTTCCAAGACCTAAACTCCAAATCACTCTCCTCTTTCTGGTTACATGATGCCATTCTCAAGGAATCCTTAAAGACTATATGCTACATATTTTTTTAAAGCCATTATCTGAATTCTATAGATTATATGTATTGTTGTTGTTTTTAAGTGCTGTCAAGACAGTTCTGACTCATAGTGACCCTGTATAGGGTTTCCAAAGAGTGGCCATTGGGCTTGAACTAGCTCTCTTGATGTTAGCAGTCCAGTGCTTATCTTACAATGCCACACCAGGACTCCATAGTGCATGCCAGTATCTATAGTGCCAAGAATTTTGTTGTTGTTGTTGTTGTTAAGTGATGTCGAATCTGTTCTGGCTTGTAGTGACCATTTATAGGGTTTACAAGGAGCAACTGGTGAGTTTGAATCACCAACATTGCAGTTCAAACAGATCTTAAGATAGAGTGCTCATCCAGAATGCTCTAGATCTGCATGGCCTAATATATGTGTACGGTTTTTAAATTCACATAAATTAAATCAAATCAAATATTCAGTTCTCAACCACAGTAGCCACATTTCAAGTGCCCAATAGTTATATGAGGCTAATGCCTACCGTAATGTCCAGCACAGCAGTTTCATCATTGTAGAAAGTTCTATTGGACAATGATGGTCCAGGGCAGGCATGGAGAACATCTATCCCACAGACTGTATAAACCTGTGAAATCATTTGGTCTGGCCCTGTCTAGGCAACCGTAGGTGGGACCCAAAATTCAATAAATCTAGGAGCTTTCTTCACAGCAACATAAATGCATATTAAGTGATGTTATAAATATCCAAATGGTCCTTGGCAGATAAAATTTCCCCCACCCTTGGTCTAGGTGAACAAAAGAACCATCTCCAGAAAAGTACTTAGTAAATGCCTTCTCATTAAGTATACCAGAAGATGGCATATTTGTACAGAATGTTCACAGACAAACTAACACTATAGAAATGGGCCCTAGCAAGAGGATGTGAATATTAATACTTACTAACATTTACTGAGTAGTTTGGAGTCCTGATGTGGCATTGTAGGATAAGCACTGTACTGCTAACCACAAGGTTGGTACGTCAAACCCACCAACTGCTCCATGGATATCCTTTACAGGGTCGCTATGAGTTGGAACAGACTTGCTGGCACTTAACAACATTGAGTAGTGAGTGACCTGAAGCCACTGAAATCACTACTGTCCCCAGAATACGAGCAAGTTCTGTTCCTAAATCTGTGTTTAAGTTAAATTGGGACGTAAGTCAGAACAATCCAGTATGGTTCATCAGTAAATCAAATCTTTGTCTTAATCTTAACTTCTTGGAAAAATTCTATTCTCTTTTCATGCCATTGTTGGACAAAGTTTTTGAAGCCCCGTTATATAACATACCTTTCTGTGCATGCAAAACCTTAAAGAAACTTTCCCAGATACACTAAAAACATCTTTAACATAATAACACAATGGCACTGTAGGATAAACACTGGACTGCTAACGGGAAGGTTGATAGTTCAAGGACACCAACCGCTCCTCAAAAACCCTATACAGGACTGTTATGAACTGGAATGATTCACCAGCATATAACAATAACAACAACTTCTGTATTTACTCATCAAGGTATTTTACTTAAATAAGGTGCTGGGAGATGATGAGCTACCAATGCGCTATTTGCATACAACCCATACTTATGAACCAAATCCCTGTAAAGGTTTTACAGGAATTTGGTTCATATTTATTATATTAAAAATTGGAGGTACCTACATTGGTTTGTAATAATAAACAGGTGATGCTTTGTGACATTCATGTAAACATTGTTATTTTTGTTAAGTGCCTTTGAGTCAGTTCCAACTAATAATGACCCTGTATAGGGTTTCCAAGGAGCAGCTGGTGATCTTGAATTGCTGACCTTGCAGTTCAAACTGACCTTGCAGTCCGGTGCATTAACCCATAGCACCACACCAGGACTCCAAATACAGATACACAATCACTTATCTATAATTCCAAAATCCAGACAGCCCAAAAATCATATCATTGTTTGTTTGTTTTCTTATAAATTTGCCCCAAACTCAGCTGGCAGAAAAATCTGACATGGATTTTCATTACTATGAGCTTATTTCTAATCACTACATAGTGTGAATAGTCATCGATTTTGCTACAGACATATTAATAGACTACAGGATACCATCCAGACCTTGCTCCTGTTAGAAATTCAATGGAAAATGGGGCCTCGATAGCATTTTATTTCCTTACAGACTTTGAAATAATCTGACTTCTAAAACATATCTGCCCCAAGTATTTCAGTAAGGGATTGTGGACCTGTATTTTTTTTTTTTTTTTTTTTTTAAGCTTAAAATGGGAGTCCTGGTGTGGCGCTGGACTGCAAAGTCAGTTTGTTTTATTTTATTTTATTTTATTTATTTATTTTTTAATGTTTTATTGTGAATTCTATGATAGTTTACATGAGAGAACTTTAGTTTTTACATTCGTTCTATCCTATATCATTTCATTGACATGGTTCCAATCCCCTCCATGCATCATCAACCCACCAAAGGGTATACCCTACAAACCCACCCCCTACTCTCCCCCC
>NW_006408570.1:8040827-8091017 GCF_000296735.1 Chrysochloris asiatica | reverse complement strand
TTCAACCTTCTGAGGAAACGCCATATTGCTTTCCAGAGAGGTTGGATCATTTTGCAGTCCCACCAGCAATGCAGGAGTGTCCCAGTCTCTCCACATCCCCGCCAGGATTTATTGTCCTCTACATTTTTCATCTTTGCTGTTATTGTTGGTATGAGATGATATCTCATTGTTGTTTTTACAAAGTCAGTTTGAACCACAAGGTTGGTGGTTCAGGCTCACCAGCCATTCCTCGGAAACCCTATATAGGTCCCTATGGGTCAGAACCTACTTGATGGCACTTAACAACAACAACAACAACAAGCTTAAAATAAGATAACAGAAACTTGGAGAAGTTAAAGTACTGGCACCAAGTCCTAGAGCCAGGAAGTGAGAAGTAAGGATTCTAATCTATGCAATCTAAGCCCAAAGCCCAACACTGTTGTTGCTGTTGTTGTTGTTGCTAGCAACTGTCAAGTTGACCCCTGGCTCATGGAATCCTACCCACAATGGAATGAAATGCTGAGCGGTCCTCCATCACCCACATGATCACTTGTGCATTCAAATGTTGTGATCCATAGAGTTTTCCATTGACTGCTTTTCAGAAGTACATCACCAGGTCTTTGTTCCTAGTCTGTCTTAATCTGGAAACACCAGGGAAACATGCTTATTAGCATCTCAATAGCACACAAACCTCCACTGACAGACAGGTGGTGGCTGGGTACAAAGTCCACTGGCCAGAAATCACACTCTGGTTTTCCACATGGATGGTGAGAACCCTACCAATGAATCACCAATGTCCCCATGCCCAATCCTTGTTGTTGTTGTTATGTGCCGTGGAGTCAGTTCCAACTCACAGTGACCCTGTACAGGGTTTCCGAGGCTGTAAATCTTTGTGGGAGCAGAACGCCTTATCTTTCTCCCGCAGAACAGCTGGTAGTTTTGAACTGCTGACCCTGAGGTTCGCAGCCTGCCCAATCCTTAACTACCAGTTAAGTAATACCTCTTTCAGCTGTTCATAGAAACCTACAGTAAATTCATAGTCAGTTTCTGCTATGAGTATACAGCAAAGGCCAAGCCATAGAACCTGCATTGAGAGTAAACATTATCTGTTCCAGACAGTTGCTTAGGACCCTAGTGAGGTCCCATTGCCACAGTCTCCACTGATCATGCTATAATCACCATCGCTTAATACAGTAGAAGCAATGTGTATTTGATATTTGCAATATTTCAGAGGAAACAGGATTCTTATAGCTAGTTCTCCAATAAATTGCAGTAATTAAGATTTTCAGGGCCTAGCTGTTTAATCCAAAATATCTCAAGGCAGGGGGTCCTCAACAAGAGAGAAACAAAAAAGAAAAGAAAAAAAAATTCACCATCTCAAGGAGCACAGCTTCCTTAATCACGGCACAGAGAAAAGATGCCCTTGTGCTCAGAGAGGCCAACATAGTTTACTCTTTGATGATCCTGCTGGGAAAGAGGATGCTTAGAGAACCCTTGGGAAGCCCATGGAGGCCTAACTCTGAGTTTCTGGAGGGAAGCCTCTGGGGGCAAGTCTATCCTCTTGCAAGAGCTCTGTCACATCACTAAAGTGGCCCCAGGCCAATGAACAGAAATGCTCAGGCTTCCTCCGGTGTTGTTAGAAAATCATTACAGAGCTGGGGAATAGCACCAGTTACTCTAGCAATATTTTTTCAGCATGGATAGCTCTCTATCTGGAATTGTTTAATTAGTTAATGAGGTTGGGAAGCAGTTCTTAATAGAGCTAATTAGTTAAGGTTTTAAAACATGAGACTGCAGTGCATTCTCCTCCGTAGGAGTTAGCAGATTTCCATTCCCTTTGAGGGCCAGTCATGTGACACACTGTGCACACCGCTCAAGCAAAGTTTGTTTTCAAATTCTCAGCCAATTAGGCTTTAAGACAAAATGGAAAGAAATAAAAAGTCATCAGAAGGGGACTTGATGCAAGTGGCTTAGGGGAAGAGGTGGCCAGACCCATGCTGTCTGCAGTCTGAACCTCGTTTTCTGTCTTTCATTCTGGGCTCCAGTCATGAGGACTCCCTGACACCTGCTGCTGGAAAGCACTAGAGAAGATCTTAATGCTTGTTTTACAACAGGGGTGGGGAACCCTTTTTTTCTGCCAAGGGCCATTTGGATATTTATAACGTCCCTCATAGGCCATACAAAATTGCCAACTTAAAAAATAGCCTGATATATTTGGTGAAACAATTAACTCACCCCTAATGTGATGGCTGGAATTGTGGTTGTCTTGGCAGGGTCAGACCAAATGATTTTCTGGCTTTATATGGCTCAAACTCATCAGTCGCTATGATTTGGAACCGAAGGCGCTTAACAACAACAATATGACCCTCTGACCACATGTTTCCACTCCTGTTTTAGAATGAAGGAAACATGCACTTATGAAAGATACTGACCAGCAAAATTGCTACTTGATCCTCATTCACCCAAGTGTTAACACCATACATTCAGGTTGTTGTTACTGTCGTGTTGGTTCCTACTCATAGTGACACTGTGGCTCAAATCTAAAATGCAATCCCACAGCGCCACCAGGACTCCTAAATTCAGGTAACTATCCAAAATCAACAGTTCTTACTTCACTCCATCTGGAATGTTCAGTATACATCGAAAAGTCCAGCAAAAACTCACAAATCACTCATGGACATCCCCTATGTTTTAGAGGAAGGTGGAATGTCTTAAAAAATTAGACTCATTTTTACTTCAAGATAAAAGACAAATTCTGTAGCCCACACAGAAAGTTCAGATACAGACACGGACATTACAGATAATCACCACAATTTAATTCCAAGGAAAATAAGTTACAGCCCTTGTCTATAAAGACTATCTTCTCAGGGTCAGCAAAACTCACTTCTGCACAGTTCTGTAGGAGAGCTGCCTCTGTGGTGATTATGCCAGAAATCAGCCAGGAGAGAAACCCTAAGTCACCGTGAAGGACTTAGGCCTACAATGAATGTTTTGTCCTAACAAAGTAGAAAATAGTAAAAGTAACAAAAAACACAAAACCTAAAGGAAGCATGTTTCAGACCAGTAACCAGGCTGTCTTTTGTACATAGACTTTTGTTTGTTTTGCACACCACAAGATCAATGGTTCAAACTCATAAGATGCTGCTCGGGAATCCTATACGGGGTCACTATGATTCAGAACCAATTCAACTACATGTTGTTGTCACTGAACAACAACAAGAAGTTTAGAAAGAAGAAGGTAGGAGGTACTGGTGCTTCAAGGTTGAAATTGCCTTGAAATCACCCCTCTTGGTAATTCCACAGACCCAAAAGAATGGAATTGTCTAAGCTAAAACCAAAAATAAAACCCCAAATCAGGTGCCATCAAGTCCGACTCATGGCAAACCCACATGTGTCAGCATAGAACTGTACTCTAAAGGGTTTTCAATTGCTGATTTTTCAGAAGTAGATCTCCAGGTCTTTCTTCCAATCAAATCAGCAATCTTCCAGCTAGTAGTTGAACACTTAACAGTTAAGAACAGGGGAAAATTGAACTAAAATCAGGGATACAATAAAGGCCATTGTGCTTGCTATCTAGTTTTCAAATGGTGGCCTGTAGAAAGCGCTGGTGTAGAAGTCAGGAATCCATTGAGTGATCACTGGCAAGTCTCTGGGTCTCAGGTGTCTCATCACATGCAAGTTGCATTTGATGAAGAACATGAACTCCTGAGCCAGATTGTCACATTTTTAAAATCTATGACATGGGATGTATCTTGCAGCTGATGAGGTGACATTATTTAATTGGCAAATAAACATTTTGTTTTGATATATAATGATATAGTATAATCAATGACATGTTAAATTCAGTGAAATATAAGTAAGTATTCAATAAATTCAAATCAACTTCTGGGTTATTCCTGGGTTCATAAATCCAAGTCTATCCATGATGTTTAAAATAATTCTATGTCCTCTTCAGATGCCTGTTTTCTTGTTTGTTTGTTTGTTTGTTTGTTTGTTTTTAAAAAGCAACATTTGTCCAGGAATCTGTTCCACAGTTAGCCTCTAGCCTTGTTTTGGCTGATGATATTGAGCTTTTCCATCATCTCTTCCAATAGATGTAGTCAATTTGATTCCTGTGTATTCCATCTAGTGAGGTCCATGTGTATAATTGACTTTAATGTGGTTTACAAAAGTTATTTGCAATGAATAAGTCATTGGTCTTGAAAAATTCTATCATGTGATCTTCAGCATCATTTCTATCACAAAAGCCATGTTTTCCAACTATGGAATCTTCCTTTTTGTTTCCAACTTTTATATTCCAATCACCAATAAGCAGCAATGTATCTTGATTACATGTTTGATCAATTCAGACTGAAGAAGTTGGTAAAAATTTTCAATTTCATCATCATAGACTTTAGTTGTTGTTGTTGAATGCTGTCTAGTTGATTCCAACCCATAAAGCCTCTATGTAGGGTTTCCAAGGAGCAGCTGGTGAGCTTGAACCACCAACCTTGCAGCCCAAATGACTTTGCAGTCTGCCACACCAGGAGTAGTTGGTGCATAAATTTAAATAACAGTGGTATTAACTGGTCTTCTTTGTGTGGATATTATCCTATCACAGAAAGGGTTGTAGCCTCAGAAAGATACTGAAATGTTCTTTTTGGTGATGACTGCCAAGACATTCCTTTTCAATGTGTCATACTTAGTAAACATACATAGTAAATATATAGTAAACATACATAGTAAATACTTAGTAAACATACATAATAAACATAGTAAATATATAGTAAACATACATACTAAATATATAGTAAACATACATATAAATACTTAGTAAACATATATGATAAACCATAGGATTATCAGATTCAGAATGGCCACACTAGTTCACGTCATCTCACTAATGCCTAGGATCTTAATCTGTATGTGTTCCATTTCATTTTATGTAACTTCCAATTTTTCTAGATTTATAATTTGTACATTCCATGTTCTGATCACTAATGGATGTTTGCAGCTATTTCTCCTCATTTTGAGTTGGGCCCCATCAGTAAAGGAAGATCCCCAAAGCTTTACTCCATTCGTGAAATGGCCAAATGTACTTTGAGAAGGCAGCTCTTCCCCAGTCATACTTTGAGTGCCTTCCAACCTTAGGGGCTCTTCTCCTGGCACAATATTCATCATGCTTCAATATTAAATATTCTGGTGCTGATAGTGTTCCACTGCTATGAATACAGTTTTCTGTGGCTAAACGTCATAAATAGTCCATCTCTCCTTCTTCCTAGTCTGGAAGCTCTGTTGAAGCCTGTCTACCATGGGTGGCCCTGCCAGTATTTAAAACATCGGTGGTATACCTTCCAGCATCACAGCAAAACACAAGCCACCACAGTACTAAAAACAGAAAGACCATCAATCACTCAAATGCTGGTTCAAACTGAAGCTGAAGAATATTCAAACAAGTCCATGAGAGTCAAAATATGAATATATATGTTGTTACTGTTGTTAACTGACATCGAGTCGGTTCTGACCCATAGCGACCCTGGATAGGGTTTCCGAGGAGCAGTTGGTGAGCTTGAACCGCCAACCTTGCAGTTCAAATGGCTTTGCAGTCTGGCACATTAACCCACAGTGCCACACCAGGACTCCAAGAATATATATAGCTCACCTAAATTTAGACACCATTTCAAGACACTTATGACTGAAGCCAGAAGGCCTATGGGGTGACATCAAAAAATCCTACAGGAAGGATCCTAAGGCAATCAAGGGAGAAGAGCACAAGTGGAATGTGGGACTCTATCCAGAGAAGCAGCAACACCAGAGATGGAGGCAGAGATGACGACACAAAGTGAGGAGGAACTCTAGATTCATGGAAAGAGAGGGACTGAGAGCTGGAGGCCAGGAGGCAGGCTTGCAGAATGTGCCCTTTGGTTGTTTAAATTATTATATATTCCTGAATGTTTTTGTGTACACCCATTCCATGACAAAAAAATAAATAAATAAAAATAAAGAGGGAATGGAAGCAAATACTGTTGAATAATGATGCATGGAGGAGATTGTGATCATTGCAATGAAACGATAGTATAAAGTCGATATTCTCCCTTATAAACTATCACTCAGTTCACAACAATAATAATAGTAAACCAAACTACTAGCATTCTATTACAAAACAAATAAATTTCAGAGCTTGGGACTCATAATACTTTACCTGGAATCAAACATTCAATTACAAAGAAAACAAAACAAAAAATCCTACAAGAAGAAAACAAATAAAGAAAATATCAAAATGGATGTTAGAAGAGACTCTGAAACTTGCTCTCCAACATACAGATACTAAAACAAATAAAGGAAACAAGGAAGTAAAGAGTTCAACAGAAAATTTCAAAAGGCAACTTGAAAAGCCAAAGTCAAGTATTATAACGAAATGTGTAAAGACCTGGCATTAGAAAATCAAAAAAGAATACAATTAGCATTTCTCAAGTTGAAAGAAATGAAGCAAAAATTCAAGCCTTAACTTGCAATGTTGAAAGAGTCCATGAGCAAAATAGTGATTAATGCAGAAAATATCAAAAGAAGATGGAAGGTATCCACAGTCACTTTACTAAAAAGAAATGGTCTATGTTCAACAATTTCAAGAGGTAGCAAATGATAAAGAATCAATGGTACTGAAGGAAAACGTTCAAGATGCACTGAAGGCATTGGCAAAAACCAAGATGTCAGGAATTGACAAAATACAAATTGAACCCTTTCAACAAACTGATACAGCACTGGAGGCACTCACTTATCTATGCCAAGAAATTTGGAAGACAGTCACCTGACCAAAAGATTGGAAGAGGCCCATATTTGTCATTGCAAAGAGAAATTGCCCAAGGGGATTCAGAGATCATTGAAAAATATCATTAATATCACATGCAAGCAAAATTTTGCAGAAGACAATTTTTAAATGGCTGCAATAGGAGAGTGTCAGAAATTCAAGCTGGATTCAGAAGAAGACGTGGAACTAGGGGATGCTGATATCAAATGCATCATAGCTGAAAGCAGATAATACCAGGAAGATGTCTACTTGTGCTCCATTGACTTGCAAAGACTTTTGTCTGTGTGGATCATGATATGCTATGGATACCATTGCAAAGAATGGATATTCCAGAACACTTAATTGTGCTAATAAGGAACTTGTATATAGAATAAGAAGCAGCCAGTCAAACAGAACAAGGAGATACTGAATGGTTTAAAATAAGGAAAGGTGTGCACCAGGACTGTGTTTTTCACCATGCTTATTCAATCTGACCAAATAATCTGAGAAGCTAGATTATATGAAGAAGAACGTGGGTCAGGATTGGAGGAAGACTCATTAACAACTTACAATATGTAAATGATACAACCTTGCTTGCTGGAAGTGAAAAGAACTTGAAATACTTACTGATAAACATCAAAGTCTACAGCCTTCATTATGGATTGCACCGCAATGTAAAGAAAATTAAAAACCTTACCACTGGACCAATAAATAACATCATGGCAAGTAGAGAAAAGATTGACGTTGATAAAAATTTCATTTTGCTTGGATTAGTAAAGAACAATCAAGGAAGCAGCAGTCAAGAAATCAAGGGACATGTTGCATTAGGCAAATCTACTGCAGAAGACCTCTTTAAAGTGTTCAAGAGAAAAGATAATAGTTTGAGGACTAAAATGCACCTGACCCGAACCACGGAATTTTCAATAGTCTCATATGCATGTGAAAGTTGGACAATGATTTAGAAAAATGATACAACTAATGCCTTTGAGTTATGATGTTGGGAGAAGAATATTAAAAGTACCATTGATTGCAAGAACAAACAAATTTGTGTTGGAAAAAGTATAGCCAGGATGTTCCTAAGAAGCCAAAAGAGCCAAACTATGTTTCTCGTGCTTCGAACAATATTTTGGATCCATCATTCAGTTAAAATTATCCATTATCCAACTTTCTTAGACACCAGGATGGCAAAGCCTCATCTGTCGTACTTTAGACATGCTGTCAGGTGGGACCAGTCCATGGAGAAGAACATCCTGCTTGGTAAAGTGGAGGGTGAGTGAAAAAGAGGAAGCCTCCCAACAAGACTGTCACAGTGGCAGCAGTAATGGGCTCAAGCTTAACAATTGTGAGGAAAGTGCAGGACCAGGCAGTGTTTTGTTGTTATGTAGAGAGTTGCTATGAGTTAGACCCAACATCAGAAATCTAAGAGTGCCACACTATGGAAGAAAACACCTGAAACCCAATCCCAATCAAAGCAACAGTTTGGGTTGTGGTTAGGGTGGCGTGGTGTTGGCAAAATTCATCCAGTAAAAAATTCAGATATTTATTTTTTTTAAAAAAAGAGTAGTCCAGAAATAAATTCAGGTATGCATCTTAAGATTATAATGGCAGTTCAAATACGTAGAAAATAATGGATTTCTTTATAAATAAATTACTCTATAAGGCCAAAAGGCAAGCTACTTAAGTGGGAGAGTGAAGATGTATACCTAAAAGGCTACCTTACTCTTTGTTGTTGTTGTTATTAAGTGCCATGGAATCAATTCTGACTCACGTTTTTTTTTTTCTGTTGTTAGGTGCTATCTACTTATTTCAACTCCTAGTGACACTATGCACAGCAAAACTAAACATGGACCAGTACTGTGCTGTCACAATTGTTGTTACACATGAGCCCAATGCCGCTGCCACTGTGCCCATCCATCTCGTTGGGGCCTTCCACTTTTTCACTGACCTTCCACTTTAATAAGCATGATGTCCTTCACGAAGGATTGGTCTCTCTTAATATGTCTGAAAGATGAGAGACGAAGTCTTGACATCATGATTTCAAAGGAGCATTCTGGCTATACTTCTTACAACACAGATTTATTTGTTCTTCTGGCAGTATCATCTTATCACAGATTGTTAACAATGCCACATTCTTTCTCATATAATGCAGTTTCTTGGATTATTTGTTCATCATACAGATTGAATAAGCACGGTGAAAGAATAGCACCCTGGCGCACACCTTTCTTGATTTTAAACCATTCAGTGGGCCCTTGTTCTGTTCGAACAACTGGATCTTGGTCTATTTACAGGTTCCTTATGAGCACAATTAAATGTTCTGGAATACCCATTCTGAGTCATAGCAGCTGGTAAGTTTGAATTCCTGACCTTTTGCTTAGCAGTCCAGTGCTTATCCTACAGCATCATACCAGGACACCAAAAGTACTGTAATGGGAGTGGGGGCAAGCAGGAAATAATGCGCTGGGCTACAAAGTCAGTTTGAACCACAAGGTCAGCAGTTCAAGCTCACCAGCTGCTCCTCAGAAACCCTACACAGGGCTACTACGGGTTGAAACTGACAGGACAGCACTTAATAGAAACAACAAATAATGTATTCATTCTAATTGTTCAAGAATATTAAGTGCTTGCAGATTTGACCTGGCTTCAATGGCCAAAAGAAAGAAAGGTCAAAAGAAAGAAAGAAGGGGGGGGGGGGGGAATCTGCTACAATTTGATGAACTTGACCTATACTTATAGATGTAGTAGCTCAAAAAAGGGAATAAATCTTTACAGCAAGGATCATTCCCACCCCCTTGGTACACAGGGTTGACAGCGATGGGCAACTTAGACATTGGCTACCCAAAATGGGGGGTGGGGCTACAAAGGCACGAAGTGACTGGCTTACAAGCTTCCAAGAGGGATCCTAGTTTCAGAGAGTACAGGGGAAGGTAGAATCTCCATGAGTGGTTTCCGACCTGTCTGGACGGGGCTGGTGAAAGGAGATAGGGATAAGACTCTTATGGTTCAGTAGTGAATAATTACAATCAGGAATGATTGTGAGTGTTGCAAATGTAAAGGTAGACATTTTGTAACAAAAGGAGGGGAGTGGTTGATCTTGCAGTCCAGGAGCAGAGGACCCTGGGACCATCAAGGGAGAAGAGTGGAGTGCGGGATCTTATCCAGAGAAGCAGTGATGGCCAAAGATGGAGACAGAGACAATAACATGGAGAGATGGAGCAGCTAGGGACTCTGGACTCAGGGAGGGAGAGGGGCTGTGGGCTGATGGCCAGGGCCAGGCTTGCAGGGTATACCCTTTGATTGTTATATTCCTGATTGCTTCAACGTACATAAAAAAACAAAACAAAACAAAAACAGAGTGTATAGAAGCAAATGCTGTTGAATGATGATGCTGAATGATGATGTATGGAAGGGAGGAGGGGACTGTAATCAATGCAATGAAATGAAATACGATAGGACAAATATAAAGCTGATATTCTCCCATGTAAACTATCACTCAATTCACAATAAAAACTTTAAAAAAAAAAAGAATGTTAAGGGCTATAAAGACAAAAAAAAAAAAGATAATAGGTTTATTAGTTTATTGGTAAGCCCTTTCTATGGCTTATAAATATATTAGAGAAAATGTTCTCAAAATAATCTTGGAGTATATGACAAAATACACCAAAAGTATAATCCATGAAAGAAAAAAAATTGGTAAGTTGGAATTCATTAAAATTAAAATTGCCTGCTCTATTAAAGATACTGTTAAGGGTATGAAAAGAGGAACCATAGAAGGTATCTGCATAACACATATCTGCTAAGGTCTTTTATCTAAACTACACAAAGTACTCTTAGACTATACAAAGTACTCTTAAAATTCAATAGGAAAACAAACACAATTAAGAAGTAGGCAAAAATATGAACAGACACCTCACCAAAGAATATATACAGATGGCAAATGAGCAACTAAGAGTTGCTCAACATCATATGTCACTAGATAATTGCACATTAAAATAACAATGAGATGCCACTACACACCTATTAGAATAGCTACCATCCAAAACACTGACAAAACCAATGCTGAGGAGAATGTGGAACAACAGGAACCCTCATTCACAGCTGGTGGGAATGCAAAATGGTAAGACACTTTGGAAAATAGTCCGGTAGTTTCTGACAAAGCTGTATGTAGGCATATATATATATGTACATATATATATATATATATCCCAGCAGTTGTGCTTTTAGGTATTTATCCAAATTAGTTGAAAACTTATGTCTCCACAAAAACTCACACACGAATGTTTATAGAAGTTTTATTCAAAATTGGAAGGAACCAAGGTATCTTTCAATAGGTAAACGGATAAACAAACTGTCGTGCAACCATACAATGACGTATATTCAATAGTGAAAAAAATATGAGCTAGCCAACCCTGCAAAGGCATGAAGGAACCTTGAATAAATGCAGATTGCTAAGAGCAAGATGCCAGTCTGAAAATGCTGCATATTACAACTCATGACTCCAAGGAAAGGACATTCTGAGAAATATAAAACTATAAAGAAAGTAAAAAGATCAGTGGTTTCTAGGGCCTGGGGGCAAAGAGTGGAGCACAGAATATTTTTAGGACCTTGAAAATGAGGAAATAGGCTGATACTGTCACAGTGGACACAGAGCATTAAGCATAATATTTTAAGATGTTTTTAAGATTCATGGAACTATATAAAACAGGGTAAACCCTAATGTCAAGTACGGACTTCAGTAATAATGCGTATCAATGTTGAGTCCCAGCGTGGCACTAGAGGATAATGCACTGGTCTGTAAGGTCGGTTTGAACCACAAGGTCAGCGGCTCAACTCACCAGTTGCTCTTTGAAAACCCTAAACAGGGTTGCTACGAGTTGGAACTGACTGGATGGCAACAAAATACATGCATACATTGATTATTAATTATAGCAAATGTACTACAGGAATGAAAGATGTTAAGAGGAGAAAAATGTTCAGAGGAGAAATGGGATATTCAAGAATTCTCCATTCATTCTGTTTTATTCTGTAAACCTAAAACTGCTCTAGAAAATAAAGTCTATTTTTAAAAATTATGCAAACACCATACAGAAAAGCACCAACAAATCTAATTTTATTTATATAATTACATTTCTGAATGACCAAGAAGAAATCAATAAACAAATGACAATGGTGGGAAAGGGTCCTGGTGTGGCTCTGTAGGAAGCACAGGACTGTTACCACAAGGTCTGTAGTTCAAGCCCACCAGCTGCTACTTGTAAGCAGCTTCACTATGTGTCAGAACCAGCCTGACAGTGTTTACCAACAAAAGAGGATATGGACAGCAACACATGATAAAGATTTCATTCCCTTCTAAATACATATTCGTTTTACAACTTTCAAAATCCACCTTAAGAAGGGAGAAGCAGTATTCCAACTAGGACCCCAGCTCCTCTTGAGAGCTCAGGTAAGCAGCACCCAGTGAGGCTCAAGTTTGGGCTCAGTTTTGTTAAGTGAGCCAGTCCAGCTAGATCTCCCCCAGGGTCCTTCCAGTTCCAGCACTGTGTGATTGTCTGCAAAGCTCCAGGTTTGAAAAAGAGAAAAGGAAAATTCTGCATATGAAAGAAATGAAATACCATAGAGAACATAAGGGAGGAAAGATTAAATAACAAGTTGCTTTGTTTGAATTCCTAAACACTAACACAGAGGAAGTACAATATGACACGTATTATTTGTAACTTAAAATTTCTAGATGATTGTCATTGGTGAAAATTCACTTGGACTCACGTTCCTAGCCAGTTCACAGGCAAACATTGTAAAACACACACACACACACCCCTTTTATTGCTCCCTTTTAGGGAGTAAAATAAAGGGTCATACAACAGCTACCTTCCCTAGAGTTTAAATTAAATTCCAATAAATCTGAAAGGAGGTGGCGTGTCCACTGATTGAACCCAACACCTCCAAAAACCACAGAGGAAGTGAAAAAGGAGGGCGGTTTTCCATCAAAAGTCCTTGGGGAATGAGGTCCTGGACTGCTGGCCTAGAGCAGCTCTCTTCGCTGTCTTCCCACTGAGTCTGATTCACAACCTCCATGACTCCTGGGGCCTGAGAAAAAGAGGAAGTGAATCGACCCCAGCAGGCACCTAGTATTCCCTTACTCTCCACTGCTCTGTTTAATCTCCAGTATGCCACTTCTGACACCCAGACTTATCTGCAGCCCCCATTGCAGGACAATCACTTTCCTCTAACTGCTCCACAGTCTCTCTATGCCATGACATCATCCCACAATCCCTACTGCTCACTCCAGATGCCTCCCCATCAAACAGTTCCACAGTTCCAGAACAGTGGCACATCAATAAAACGTAACAGTTCTGTTTTTTAGTTTCCATTAAGCTTTTGAGGAAATCTTTTGGTGTGGACAGTTAGTAGAGGAAACAAAGCAAAGAAGTAAAACACCAGCTCATTAGCCTAGAAGCTGAACATAGACTAAACCCTACTCATTTATGAACAGTTGGCTAGGGGTCTTGGGAAATCTGTTTGTTCTATGGCAGGACTTCTAGCAGGAAAATTTGTAGGTGGCCATTTAGATGAATAGCAAATGCACCAATCCAAGCACTCAAATATGATATTTAGGACAAAACACAATTATATTAAGGTGTGAGGCCTTGCCTGCTGGGGCTGTCTTTCAAGCCCAGGACTTTTACCCAGCTTGCCTGGTGTGGGCTCACTCCCTTCTCTTTAAGAAAGTTTTCTTTGAAAGGAGATTTGCTTGGAGAAAATTACTTTTTAAACATATATTTACCAAGGAGCCCTGGTGAAGCAACAGCTAAGCTCTTGTTTGTTAACTGGAAGGTTAGTAGTTGGGTCCCACCCAACTACTCTGTAAGAAAAGATTTGGTGAGCTGCTCCCATAAAGATTGCTGTTGTTAAGTGCCATTGAGTCAGTTCTGACTCATAGCAAACCTGTTTAGGGTTTCTGAGGAGTGGCTGTTGAGCTTGAACCATCAACCTCACAGTTAATCAGTTAGTAGTCCAGTGCTTACCCTACAGTGCCATAAGTTATTTTGTTTGAATTCCTAAACAATAGTGTGAGAAATTCTCAAAATGGTCCATCTTCAGAAATAAAGGGGCTGTGAGATTGCTAAACTAGATATATAGGTTGTTGATGCACACCCAGAGATATGTAAGCAGGATGAATTGGGGGGAGGAAAGAAATCTGTTCTAGGACTAGGAACTTTAAGAATAGTCATTAAGACCATGAGCACCATTCAGGTTAGATTATGGAACTCTGCGGGGAGGGGGAGGGGGATGTTTGGGGTAGAATTGTAAAACTCAATGGTGGTGGTTATGTGCCTTGGAGTTGCTTCTGACTCATAGTGACCCTGTACAGGGTTCCTGGGGCTGTAAATCTTTATGGGAGCAGAAAGCCTGTTTTCCCAGGGAACAGCTGGTAGTTTCAAACTGCTGACCTTGAGGTTCGCAGCCCGATTCATAACCGCTAGGCTACCAGTATCCAATAAAACAGGAAATGGAGGAGGGGCTTTTTCAAGACAGCGGAATAAAACTGTTTGCAGGCTGGCCATGCATCTGCCCTTGTCTACTGCATTGGGTTCCCAATTTTGCAAAATTGAAAAAAGAAAACCTCACTCTTGCTAAAATGAGTACAGATTGTATTTCTTGAGCATTTGTCAGTATTGACAACATTTCTCACAATAAGAATTCTAGAAAAACCAGTAGGACAATTCTACTCTGTCATATAAAGTCACCATGGGTTGGAAACAACTCAAAGCACCTAATACAACATTCCTTACTAGGCGATGTGCTTCATGCTTTCATGCATATTACCCCATTCCACAGGGACTCAGTTGAGGGCAGATGCAGAGTATCTACTGAGAATATTCAAGAGCCTGCAAAGATGTTTCTGAGAGGATTATCTTAGTTTTAGAAGTTAGAGTTTGGAAACAAGAAGGGTTGCCAGTTCAGGGCTTCCTAACTAGAAGAACTTACTTTAATGTAGAGTCTGTTTAAGTAGGTCTGGGGTGGAGGTTGAGATTCTGCAAGGTATCCTATGGGTCAACCAAGCTTGGCCCCAGGAACCCTGTACAGGGTCACTATGAGTCAGAAGCAACTCCAAGGCACATAACCACCACCATCACCAAGGTATGGGAGATGGGCGCTTCTCACAGAGAAAACGCTCAGCCCCATGCCAGGTGCCGTGAAATCAGCTCCAACTCATGGTGGCCCCATGTGTGTCAGAGTAGAACTGTGCTCCATAGGATTTTATTGTTTTAACTTTTCAATGTGATTTAGGTGAACATTTACAGAGTAAATCGATATGCCATTCAATAATTCACACATGTTTTGTTTTGTGACCTTGATTGCAATCCCCACAATGCAATAGCACTCTTCCCACTTCCTCCCTGCCTTCTCCATTTCCATTCAACATTCTTTCCTATCCCTTCCTGCCTTCTGTGCTTTATCCTTGAGCAAGTGTGTGCCCTTTTGATTGTTCTTAGGAATGTGTACCTCCTTAGTGTAATTGTTCACCTTTTAGGTCCGTCATTTGGCTGAAGTTGAGTTGTGGGAGAGAGTTCAGTTCCAGGAGAGAAGGGTGTGGAAAGGCCTTAGTGCAAGAAGTTCCACCAGTTTCTATCAAACTAGTAAGCCTCGTTCTTTGATTTGGAGTTGTGTTCCACACACCCACCTCCTCACCCTCTGCTATATCCATGATCTCCTATTGTAAGAACCATCAGCAGTAAATGCAGGCACCATCGAATTCTGCCCTCAGCTCACAGAGGTTAGGGTTCCCTTTGTACTAATTGTTTCCTTGAGTTTTTGATGTGTTTCATGCTCCTTTGCTCCAGATGGAAAGAAACAATTAGTTGCACCTTAGATGACTGCTTGCAAGCTTTTAAGACCCCATTCACTACTCACCAAAGTAGGATGTAGAAGAACATTGTCTTTGTGGACTAGGTTATATCAGTTGGCCTTGTTCTTTAAGACTAAAATATATAGGGTTTTCAATGGCAGCTTATTTCAGAACTAGATTGCCAGATTGTTCTGCTGGGATGCTTCTAGATGTACTCAAAATTCCAACCTTTAGGTTAGCAGCCAAGACCCTTAACCATTTACAACACCATGGACCCCAGCCCAGTCGAATACCCTAAAGGGATTTCTTCTTTTTAATAAACCCAGTAGTTAACACTTGCTTGTTAGTTGAAGGCTGGAGGGACACAGAAGGAGACTCTAGCTCTACTACTCAGTTCATTAATTGTTGTAACAACCAATTCAAGGTGATTATTGCTATTATAAACTCTGATACATTTTTTAAACATGTTTCCAGGTTTTGAACCTAAAGCAGGAATATTAGAGCGAGGATAGCAGCTGTGTTGAGAATTAGTCATGTCCCCAGATTAATATCTGATCTCTCTCATCAAAGAGAACACAGGACACATTTAGTTAGGGTTCTAATTGTACTACCAATAAACCTCTACTGCAGTGAAATATGAGCCCCCATAATTTTTAGTTTCAACTTCCTACACATAATCCATCTGACTGGATGTTCTTGAGCTAAGGCAGTTAAAACAATTTGTTTCACTTATATAAAGAAATAAATCACTGCTTAATTATGTGAGGTTTATTATTAACAGTACTGTCAATGTGACCATATGCCATGACTTCATCTTTTTACATCAAGGAAAAATATTAGAATATACTGACTACTTTTATGATGGCTTACCGTACTCCAGAGAGGCACTTGGGGAAGCCAGTGGCACACTATGTGACCTGATAAGGGCACAGAGAAGCTGTGGGTTGCTGCTCTCTGGACCCTGAATGAACTTGGAAGACCAGCAGAATAGGCCTATGGACTGTTGCCGTGGCATAGCATCAAAGAAACATCTGCCATCCTAAGTACCACATCCCATCATGAGAACGAGTACATCAAATCTTGTACAGAATCTCTCCTCACCCAGCATCACATTGTCAGCAAGCAGCAGAGGAGAGGACACATCCATCTGAACTCTAATGAAGCATTTGATACAGGTACACATAACATTTCCACGTTATCTTAACACTGGTTATCAAATACTGCTGATCCAACAGGAATAGGAATTGACTGACAATTAGCAGGTACCACTTAGCTGTTTAGCAACCCTCAAGAGGATAACAGACTTGGCTCCTGAGTCTGTTCAAGAGCTTTATTTATTTAAAATCTTTATAAAATTATCAAAAGAATAATTGTGATTATTAGTTTACACATATAATCATTAGGTGTTATTGTTCATATCTAAGGTCCGTGTTGTTGTTGTTAAGTGTCATTGAAGTTAGTTCCGACCCATAGTGACGCTGTATAGGGTTTCCAAGGATAGCACAAAAAGTTTACGCTTGGCTGCTATCTAAAATGTTGGCAGTTCAAATCTACTCAACAGCTCCATGGAAGACAAGCCTGGAGATATACTTCTGGAAGATCATAATCATTGAGAACCTTATCTAATACAATTCTACTCTGACATACACACCTTCATCAGAAGTTGGAATAGACTCATTAGCAATGATCTTTTTGTTGTTGTTGTCTTATTTTGTTTGGTGCTCATATCCACAAAAGTAGAAACTGCCATCGTGGCATGGTGGGTTACATGTTGGACTGCTAACTGCATGATCAACAGTTCTAATCCACCAACCACTCCCATAAAGATTTACAGCCTTGGAAACACTATGTTGTTGTTCTTACGTGCCATTGAGTCAGTTCTGATTCATGGGGACCCTGTATAAGGTTTCCGAGGACCAGCTGGTGGATTTGAACTGCAGAACTTGCAGCTTATAGTCAGTGCACATCGTACAGTGTACACCAGGGCTTCTATTCAGCATCTCTGAGTTGGAACAGTGTTGCTATGAGTTGAAACTGACTCGACAGCACACCACCAGCACCACCATCAGCAAAATAGAGATAAATTTTAAGATAGCTTCCTTCAATAGAGAAAATGGTCCATTTGAACACAGATTGGTGTTTAACAGAGAAAAGTGCAAGGGAATACAAACACAAATCAAAAACCCTGCCAGAAAAAGGCTTGGTTGGAGTAAGAGAAGTAAAGGAGACCATTAGCTGTTTTGAATCCCCCAAAGATAATAAAAGACTTTCTGAAGCGAACTCTACCAGCTGCCTAGTAATCTTTTCCCTAACAAAACTAGCAGGTTAAGCTTTCTGTTTGGAATGTAGAGGACAATGTGAATGCTTGGGGCTCTGAATCTGAGGTCCAGCAATTCAGCATTCCACTTCTAAGCTCTAGAACATCAACACATAATGTAATGTCACCAAGCCGAGACTGCTTTCAAAGAGTCCACCTCAACAGTCTTCACTCTCTACTCTGAATTTAAGGAGGCATGAATTTGCACAGCAATGTAGAGTTCTTCATTAAATAGCTAATTAAAGTCTTTAGGAAAAAGTGATTATGAATAGAACTGATAAATTAAGCCCAAATTAGACCATTAACTAATCAAATCAAAAGGCTTCAGTTCAACAGTAGCCAACAAACAAAAGACATACCTCCTCATGTACAAACACACACACACACACTATAGTCCTAAATTTCCCTCCGTGTAGTAATTACATTAAGAGAGGAAGTTGGAAGATGAAGTTGAGAGTATAAGAGAAGATAGCTCTTAATACAACTCTAGCTGTAAGGTTGGGAGAGAACAGATCAATCTCTGCTTCTAGGAGCTAGTCCTTTTCCAGGCCAGGATAACACCTTGTAAATTCTCTACTTGTCAGCGTTCATGTGCTCAGTAAATTATTAATAATCCTTTGCTTTTACTTGGCTATCTCAAAGTAGAATATTCTCTGTATATTCCTTAGAACCCACCCAATTTTCTAAAACTGCAATCTATGTTCTGAAACGACAGCAAGAATTTTAAATAATACATTTTCTAGCACTTGATTCTTAGCCCTGCCCCCACCGCAAACAACAACATTCCTGCCAAACTATAAAGGACATAAAGTGTCTACTTTTTAATTCCATTTTCGTCTGGACTATACAAGCACTGTATTTCAATTATCAAACATATGAAAATTGCAGAGAAAACTCACAACAGGTAACAAAAAGTATCCTCATTGATCAAAGAGGTGGTGGTGGTGTGCCATGGAGTTGGCTCCAACGTACAGCGACCCTGCATAGAGTCTCCAAAGCTGTAAATCTTTCTGGGAGCAGAAAGTCTCATCTTTCTCCCATGGAACGGCTGGTAGCTTCATAATCAACACGTAACCACTACACTACCAGAGCTCCTTGAACAAAGAAATAGCCACTATTAATATTTTGGTATCTCTTTTCCAGTCATGGAAGAATCTGTATAACATATATAATGTTTATGGGGGGAAAACACCATTATTAGCAACACAGTCATCTCACTATTCTTAATATTAAGCAAAGGAGCTCTGGTAGCGTAGCGGTTATGAATTGGGCTGTGAACTGAAAAGTCAGCAGTTCAAAACTACCAGCTGTTCCGTGGGAGAAAGATGAGGCTTTCTGCTCCTGTAAAGATTAACAGCCTCGGAAACCCTGTGGAGGGTCGTTATGAGTCGGAACCGACTCCACGATACATAACAACAACAACAATATAAAGCAAGGAGTCCTGGTATGGCCCTGTAGGGTAAGCACTCAACAGACAGCTAATCACGAGGTCAGCTGTTCAAACCCACCAACTGATTCCTGGAAACACTAAACAGAGTCTCTTTGAGTTGGAAATGATTCAACAACACTTAACAACAACCGCACATTTTTCTATGGCACTAAATATCCTTCTACAAATTTATTTTGAAGGACTACATAATATTTCAGCAAATATGTATATTTTAATCAATCTTCTATTGTTGGGGTTACTTTATTTTTTCTCTCTCATTTAAAACAATGCTTCAATGGTTCTTCTCAGAAATAATTCATGCCTCATATTGGATATAATTTTCCAAGGACAAGTGATTAGATATAGAATTATTGAAGATCCTCTTTTACATTGACCCTCCACTTTACCAAGCAAGATGTCCTTCTGATAATATGTCTGAAGTATGAGAGGCACAGTCTCACCATCCTGACTTCCAAGGAGCATTCTGACTGTATTTTTCCCAGCACAGATGTTTGCTCTTTTGGCAGTCCATGATACTCTAAGTATTCTTCTCCAATACCATATGTCAAATGCAGCAATTCTTCTAAGGTTTTCCTTATTCCCTGTGTAACATTCACAAAGATATGAGGCTATTTAAAGTACCATTACTTGGGTCAGGCACATTTTACTTTTCAAACTGACACTTGGTTAGAACACTTGAGCAGGAGATTTGCCTAATACAGTTTAATTTCTTGACCCCTGCTAACCACACATACTGATAGTGGTTATGTGCTGTGGAGTTGGTTCTGACTCATAGTGACCCCACAAAGGGTTTCCAAGGCTGTAAATCCTTACGGGAGCAGAAAGCCTCATCTTTCTCCCATGGAACAGCTGGTAGTTTCGAACTGCTGACCTTGCGGTTCACAGCCTGATTCGTAACCACTACACTAGGATCCAAGCAAAACTAAGTATTTGATAACTTTAATTTTTTTCTCCATATATCATGATGTTATTTATTAATCCAGTAGTGAGGATTCTTGTTCTCTTTACATTTAGATTCAACCCATACTGATGACTGTGGTCTTTGATCTTCATCAGTAAGTATCTGAAGTCCTCTTCACTTTCACCAAGAAAGTCTGTATCATCTACGATATCACAGATGGTTGATGAGTCTTCCTCCGATCCTGATGCCACATTCCTCTTTATATCATCCATCTTTTCAAATTCTTTGCTCAGCATACAGATTGAATAAGTGTGGTGAAAGAATACAACCCTGGCACACACCTTGCCTGATTTCTAACCATTTAATGTACCTTGTTCTGTTTGAATGGCTGTCTCTGGTCTAAATTCCATATAACTATAATGAACTGTCCTGGAATAGACATTCTTTGCAATATTATTCATAACTTGTCATGATACACACAGACAGAAGTCTTTGCATAGTCAATACAGCACAGATTAACATATTTCTGGAATTCTCTGCTTTCAGCCAAGACCCATCTGGTATCAGCAATGATATCCCTCATTCTACATCCTCATCTGAATCTAACTTGAACCTCTAGCAGTTCCCTGTCAATATACTGTTGCAGCCATTTTTCAAATATCTTTTGCAAAATTTTACTTGGTGTGATATTAAAAATATTGCCCAATGGTTTCCGTATTCCATTGTGTCACCTCTCTTTGGAATGGGCACAAATATGGATCTCTTCCAATCAGTTGGCCAGGTAGCTGTCTTCCAAATTTCTTGGCAGAGATGAGCGAGTGCTTCCAGTGCCACACCAGTTAGTTGAAAGATTTCAATTTGTATTCCATCAATTCCCAGAGCCTTGTTCTTTGCCAATGCCTTCAGTGAACCTTGGACTCTTTCCTTCAGTACCACTGGCTTTTGATCATATGCAATTTCTTGAAATGGCTCATCATCAACAACTTATTTTTAGTAGAGTGACTCTGTATTCCTTCCATTTTCTTTGCATGCTTTGTGTATCATTCAATATTTTGTCCAGAGAGTCCTACAATATTTCAAGTTGAGACTTGGATTTTTTTCTTCAGTTCTTTCAACTTGAGAAATACTGAACATGTTCTTCTCTTTTGGTTTCGAACTCCAGATCTTGGCACATTTCACTATATTTACTTGACTTTTTCTTCTCGAGCTGCCCTTTGTAATTTTCTGTTCAGTTCTTTTTCTTCTTCATTTCTTCCATTTTCTTTAGCATCTCTATGCTGGAGACCAAGTTTCAGAATCTCTTCTGACATCCATGTTGGTCTTTTCCTTCTTCCTTGTCTTCTTAATGACCTTTTACTTTCTTCCTGTATGATGTTCTTGAAGTCATCCCACAACTCTCTGGTCTTTGGTCATTGGTGTCCAAAGTATCAAATGTGTCTTGAGATGGTGTTGGGTTATGTTCAAAGTCATATTTTGGTTCTCATGGACTTATTTACATTTTCTTCAGCTTCAGCCTGTACTTGCATTTAAGCAATTGATGGTCTGATCCACAGTCTGCCTGTGTCTTGTTTTGGTTGATGATATGGAACTTTTCCACCAACTCTTCCCACAGATGTAGTCAATTTGATTTCTGTGTTTACCATCTGGTAAGACTCATGTGTACAGTCATCTTTTATGTTGTTTATAAAAGAATTTGCAATGAAGAAGTCATTGGTGTTGAAAAATTCTGTCATATGATCTCCTGTATCATTTCTATCACCAAATCCATATTTTCCAACTATTGGTCCTACCTGTGTGTTTCCAACTTTTGCATTCCAATCCCCAATAATTATCAATATATCTTGATTACATGGTTGATCAATTTCACACTGGAGAAGTTGGTAGAATTCTTCAATTTCATCATCATTGGCTTTACTGGTTGGTGCATGAATTTGGATAATATTGGTTTTTGTTGGCCTTCCTTGTAGGTATATGTATATTATCCTATCACAGACAGCATTATACTTCAAGACAGATCTTGAAATGTTCTTTTTGATGCTAAATGGACACTATTCCTCTTCAATTTTTAATTTTTGGCATAGTAAAACATGCAATTGTCGGATTCAAAATGGTCAAAACCAGTCAATTTCAGCTCATTGATGCTTAGCATATGCCCCATTTTATTTTATATATTTATATAGTCCATTTCCATTTCTAGGACTTCCAATTTTTCTAGATTCACACTTCATATATTCCATGTTCTAACTATTAATGGATGTTAATAGCTATTTCTCCTTATTTAGAGTTGAGCCCCAAAGGCAAATAAAGTTACTCTTCAACTCTACTGTGAGGAGGCAGCTCTTCCCTAGTCGTATTTTGAGCACCTTCCAATCTGAGGGCCTCATCTTCTGGCATTGTAGCTGACAATATTCTGGTGCTAATTAGAATATTTCAATATGCAATATTCTGGTGGTATCTGTCAGTATCCCATTGCTACTCAGAGTTTTCAGTGGCTAAATCTTCAGAAGCAGTCTGCCTTTCCTGTCTTAGTCTGGAAGCTCAGCTGAAACCTGTTTGCCATGGGTGACCCTGCTGGTATTTGAAATATCAGTGGCATAGCTTCGAGCATCACAGCAACATGCAAGCCTGCACAGTATGACAAATTGACCGATGAGTGGTGCATTCAACTCACAGCAACTGTACATACAAACGACCTCACACCATCCTCAGAACTGTTTTGTTTGAGCTCGCTGTTGCAGCCACTGTGTCAATCCATGTTTTTCACTGACACTCTACTTTATCATGCATGATGTTGTTCTCCCGAGATTGGTCCCTCCTAGCCACATGTCCAAAGTACAAGAGACAAAGTCTGGCCATTATTTCTAAGGAGAACTCCAGCTGTTCTTCTTCTAACATGGATTCCTTGGGTTTTCTGGCAGTTCACAGCAACTTGGCAAATTACCTGCCAGATAGGTTGTACCAATCTACAGTCTTCCAGAAATGTATGAAAATGCCCCAAGGTGTGGTCAATTTCACTACATCCTTGCCAACTTTAGTATTATGGTTTTTCTCTCTTTGCCAATATAAAAGACAATTTTTTTAAATTATTCTTATTTCTATTATTGCTAGTGAAGTTGAACTTGCTTTTGTGAGCTCATTGTTTATTTGTAAGTCTTCTTTGTGAATTGCTTACTAATGGTATTCCCAGTTGTCTATTAGATATTTGTGTTTTTGTTTGACTGCTAAGAATGTTAAATGTGTGGCACTCTGGGTTAATGAGCTGGACTACAAAATCACTTTGAATGGCAAGGTCTGTGGTCAAGCTCCCCAGCTGCTCCTGGAAAACCATATATAGGGTCACTTTGGGTCAGAATCAACTCAACAGCACTTAACATCAATAACAGCAACAACCTTTTAGTTGCCATAAAGATTATACTTCTATTTTTCTCAGGTATTTGCCTGTTAACTTTCCCAACCATTTGACATATGGAAATTTTTTAAAAAATTTAATTGTTTTTTATTCTTAAATGTATCCTTCTTTCCCCTCAATTTTAAAATTATTTTTATTAAGTCTTTCTTAACCGCAAGACAGTATTTACTATACTCACCAACATTTTATTTCCCGTTTGGTCTGGTTTACTTTTATTTTCAATCTGCACACTTATTTGAAACTTACTTTGTGGTGATGAGAAGAAAAGGCTCATCCTTCCTAAATGGTTAACCACCAGCCACAACTTACCCCACTGATTTGACATGCTTCCATAGTCACTACGTTCTTCTTTATACAGCAGGCCTATGGTGGTGGTTGTGTGTTGTGGAGTCGGTCTCAACTTATAGTGATCCTGTACAGGATTTTCCAAGGAGCAAAAAGCCTCATCTTTCTGCCCCAGAGCTGCTAGTAGAATCAAACCGCTGACTTTGCCGTTAGCAGCCCAACTTGTAACCCACTATGCTACCAAGGCTCCTTATACAGGACTGGATTGGGGCTGAAATTTCAGCACAATGGTTTAGAAATTGAGTGCTGGCATCAGACAGACCTGATTTAAACTCACCTCTGTAAATTCTACCTCTGCAATCTTGGGCCAGTTATTTGACATTTTTAAGCATCAATTTTCTCATCTGTCAAATGGGTGCATATAAACCTACCTTACAACAGTTAAATGCGTGGCTGCTAACCAAAAAGTGGACAGTCGGAACCCACCTACTGGCTCTGAAGGAAAGACCTGGTGATCTCCTCGTATAAAGATTGCAGCCTAGAAAACGTATAATGCAGTGGGGTCACTTTGAGTCAAAAGCAACTCAATGACATATAACAACACTAGTTTGTGGTGAGGGCAAACTGATACATGAAGATTAATAAGCATCGAGACTGGCATGAGGTAAGTGTTCCATTAATGTTGTTGTTAACTGCCAACGAGTCAGCTCCAACCCTGTATGGAGTTTCCGAGGAGCAACTGGTGAACTTGAACAACTGATTTTGCAGGTCAAACCAACTTTGCAGTCCAGCACATTAACCCACAGTGTCACACCAAGACTCCCAATCAATATTAGGCATTAGTAAAATTTCCCATTAGATTTCAGAAAACCATAAAACCAAATCTGTTGCTAAGTTAATTTAGACTCATGTACTGTTGTAGAATTGTGCTCCATAGCATTGTCAAAGATTGTGATCTTTGAGAAATATATCCCCAGGCCTTTCTTCCAAAGTGCCTCTGGATAAATTAGGACCAACAACATTTCAGTAAGCAGCCAAATTCTTCACACATGGCCCCACACAGGGACCCCTAAATCTCAAAATGATCACCCAAATTCTACATTTGATTTATTGTCATCATAACATTAAAGAATATAATCTGGACAATTTCCCCAATAGTTTGTACCTGGTGAAGCTACCTCCTTACCTCAGCCATAGCACATTGATTGACCCATTGACAATGTGAGAACAACTAAAGTCATACATTTTTTCACAAGGCTCTTGACTTCCCTGTCATCTTCTGCTCATCAGCATAACCCATAGCAGCAGAGAGAGAGATTTCAAAACAATTTCTCTCTCCCACCTGCAAAACCCAGGCACTGCTTCAGCCTTCTCCTTAACTCAAGATCACTCCCTTTACTCCATGGCTTTAATGCATTTATTTTTCCTTAAGGAAGAACTAGTATTGTTAGACTTGGAGGCACTGATAGTTTGGCATCCAAGAGAAAAGGACAGTGGGAGAGAGAACTCCAGGGTATGATACTCAGAGAGCTCTCATTGACTGTGTCATTAATTTAACAAACCATATCAATCTCAGATGATTTCTACAGACTGGAATAACCCTATCTGGTTAAAAAGCCAAGCAGTTAAATCTGAGGCATAAATCAGGTCTTTGTTAGGAAGTTCCTCTACCTCCTGTTCAATGATTGCATTCACTCTAACATCTGTTCAACATAGAGGTGGGAGACAGCTTGCTATCTATTCCCTATTGTCACTGAGTTGATTCCAACTCATGATGACCTCATAGGACACAGCAGAACTGCTCCATGGTATTTCCAAGGCTGTCAGTCTTTATGGAGACAGACTGCTTCATCTTTCTCCCAAAGAATGGCAAGTGGGCTCAAACTGCTGATTTTTGGTTTCATAGCTCAATGTTCAACCCACTGAACCACCAGACTCCTTAGCTTGATATGTTGCTTTGTTGTTAACTGCCATTGGTACGGTTCCAACTCATAGTGACCCTGTATAGGGTTTCCGAGGAGAAGCTGGTGAGTTTGAACCTCCAACCTTGCAATTAAAAGTCCAGTGCTTATCCTACAGTGCCACACCAGGACTCCACAGCTTGATCTACTCATATAGTTTTGGGAGTTAGAATTCCAATTCCAGTTCTCACCAGTTGTGTACACTTGTACAGGAGAACATCTGTAGCCATAACACTGTCTATATATCAGGTTCTTATTATCTGGTGTGGCGCTGTAGGATAAGTACTGGACTGCAATGTCAGTTTGATCAGCAAAGTCAGTGGTTCAAACTCACCAGCCGGTCTTCGGAAGCCCTATTCAGAGTTGCTATGCATCAGAACTGACTCAACGGCACTTAACAACAACAATATAATCATTAGAACATCTGTATGTACACTGATTTTCTATATTCTCTCAAGAAAGCCTAGTGGCATAGTGGTTAAGCACTTGCCTGCTAACCAAAAGATTGGTGGCTCGAACCCAGCAGCCACTCCACAGGAGAAAGAGGTGGCAGCCTGCCTTCTTACAGATGACAGCCATGGTAATCCTAGGGGGGCAGTTTTACTCTGCCCTATGGGGTTGTTAGGAGCTCTGGTAGCGTAGTGGTTACGAATCAGTCTGCTAACCTCACAGTCAGCAGTTCGAAACTACCAGCTGTTCCATGGGAGAAAGATGAGGCTTTGTGCTCCTGTAATGATTTACTGCCTCGGAAACCCTGTACAGGGTCGCAATGAGTCAGAACCGACTCCACAGCACTTAACCACCACCACCACCAGGGGATTGTTGTGAATTGGAATTCAGTGGCAACAAAGTTTACTCTCTCAGCTTGGGTCCTTGAATCTCAGAGAGAGAAGGGAGATAGACACAGTAATCTAACTACATTCTGCACATAAGAAATTGAGACCTATCAAAGAGGTCAGAGACATTTCTAAAATGCAGCTGTTATTGTTGTTTAGTGTTGTTGAGTCAGTTATAACTCATAGCAACCCTGTAAGGGTTTCTGGGGAGCAGCAGCTGGTGGGTTTGAATTGCTAATCTTTCAGTTAGCAGTCCATTGCTGATCCTACAGTACCACACAAGGAATCCCACATCATTTTAGCAACTACTATATGCTAGTCCTGGTGTGGCGCTGTGGGCTAATGCGCGAGACTGTAAAGCCATTTGAACTGCAAGGTCAATCAAGCTCACCAGCTGCTCCTCGGAAACCTTATAGAGGGTCGCTAGTGAGCTCTGGTAGCGTAGTGGTTACGAATTGGGCTGCGAACCTTTAGGTCAGCGGTTTGAAACTACCAGCTGCTCCGCAGGAGAAAGATGAGGCTTTCTACTCCCGTAAAGATTTACACCCTCAGAAACCCTGTACAGGGTCGCTATGGGTCGGAACCAACTCGGCGGCACTTAACAACAACAACAACAACATGGGTCGGAATCGACTCGACGGCACTAACAACTAAAACATATGTTATATGGAGTCCTGGTGTGGCACTGCAGGTTAATGTGTTAGACTGCAAGGTTAATGTGTTGGACTGCAAACTCACCAGCCATTCCTCAGAAACCCCATACAAGGTCATTATGAGTCGGCACCAACATGACAGCACTTAACAACAACAAATATGCTATATGGAGTCATGGTGGAGAGCTGTAGGATAAGCACTGGACTGCAAGGTCAATTTGAACCACAAGGTCACTGGTTCAAACTCACCAGCCATTCCTTGGAAATCCTATACAGTGTCACTAGGAGTCAGAACTGACTCAGTGGCACTTAACAACAATAACAAATGCTATATGGAGTCCTAGTTTGACACTATAGGATAAGCACTGGACCAAAAGCTTGGTTTGAACTGCAAGGTTGGTGGTTCAAGCCCACCAGCCTCTCCTTGAAAACCCTATACAGGGTCACTATGGGTCAGAACCAACTCAATGACACTTAACAACAACAATATATGCTATATGGGGGAGTATTGTAGCACTTTAAGATAAGCACTGGACTGTGAAAAACAAGGTCAGCTGTGTGAGCCCTGCAGCTGTTCCATGGGAGAAAGATGAGGCTTTCTGCTCCCACAAAGATTTATAGCCTTGGACACTATATACAGGTCACTATGATTTGGAACTATATAACATAGATAACATTAAGAATAAGACAGAGTCTCTGCCCTCGGGAGCTCAAATAAATTACTTTCTTTGAATGTCCACTTATAAACTTCTCAACCAGGAAGACTGTGTCTGCTACTACTTTTTGGAATCCCACAGGATCCCAAGTCCTAAGATGTATACAGTAGTAATTTTAGAGCTGCAAATTGTTTCCGCCTTGTTGTCATGACCAGCAAAGCAACACCAGAATGAAGCCAATTTTTTTGTAATTGTGGATTGTCTGGAACCCTAACTGGAATGGGAAAAATATTGAGTCGAAGTCCTTCTAAAAATTTAATCTCCCGCTTAGAAAACAAGGGCAGCATGCATGTTCAATAGCAGCCAAATCTCTACACCAACTGAATTGGAAAAATGGTGCCCAGGGCAAAGATGGCAACTTGAGTGCACTACTTTGAATGAACGTTACTACCCACAGTCCTGACAATAATCCAGTGTCATGCATCAGGCCCCTCAGTGGGTTCACTACACCTCTTTCAAGTTTTTCATTCCAAGGCTCCAACTTGGAATTTTTCCAGTTCTGGTTAGCATTTTGGATCAATCATTTTTTTAAAAAATAAAAGTTGGGTTCTATTTTGGTTTTGCTTCATTGGCCATGACTGAACCAGTTTGAACCAATTCTAGCCTTGAGTTATTCAAGACACTTGGAGAAGTAAGAACACTGACATGGGTTTATTGTTTCAGGTCAGGTCTGCTCCAGATGGAGAAAATTCTTTTCCAAGTTAACTCAGAGCCCATGCTATAACTTGTCATGGCACCATCCTCTCTCCAGCTCTTTGAGAGCAATAGTAAAAGAATCTGATTTGCAGGCTTTCACACTTCCCATCGCACCATTTCCTCTGTTTTGTTCTACCAATCTAGACATACTGGGCAGCAGACAATATTGGGCAGCCCACTCTTGACTCTGGGTATCAGTGCTATAATGGCATTGTCATTAAGTGCTTTGACTTCATGACCTCTCTTCTTTTTAAGCCTTTACTTTGCCATCACTTTCATCCATCAGTCCTTGAATTTCATCTCTATGCCTTTGCTTTTAGTATCTCTGTATCTGCTGTATAACCAAATAATAGCTGCCACGAGTGTTCTAGAAGCCAAGCCTTCCTGGCCAAGTGCCCTGGGGTCCAAGTGGATCCTTCAGTTTGGCAGATGGTGTCCATGACTTCCTGGGTCCTCTAGTCATCATCAAGGAGATTGTATGCCACTTCCAAATTGTTGACTCCCAGTGTGCGTATTCCAGTCTTCTTCCTCTGGCTAGAGTTGGGAAAGCCATGGAGTGAGGGCTCTCTGCCTGTGCGGAGGATCTGCCTCCACACATAGTCATAATTTGATGCCTCTCTCTGGGATACATAGAGGGAGTTACTGAGCCAAGAGTTTATTATCCAGCTTAGCATGAATCTACAGCGAAGAGAGTTGAATGCAAAACCAAATGTTCCAAGTGTTCCTAATTCCATGTGTTTTGAAGTGCCTGAAGCAGGAATTTTATGGAAGAGGGAGAAAGACTCTTCCCTGTTGGTAAATTAAGGCTACATCTCCTTAGCTTTGGATCACTCTCAGGCCCTTTGCCATCAATGAATCCCACTCTCTTTACATTTGCTAATTGCATTCTTACCAATGAAGCTGGGCCTTTCTTCACAGTATTGAATACCTTGCTAAAAAAGCAGCTTCATTCAGAGGCTCCCTATAAAACATGTCTTCACTTCCAAGGGTAATGAACTCTTTGATAATAAACGCTTCGCTTTAATGAGCGCTGGCTTTGGCTTCCAGAAATTACACGGCTCTGGAATGCATGTCAGAGGTTTGCTTCACCTTTAATATTTTATGAAGAAATTCTGATTTTGACACTAAAAATATTTAACCCAGAGGACCCGAGAGCCAGACTCTGATTTTGTAAAGTAGCCATCTCGCTGCACGCTTGTGCACCATGGGCTTCCCCTATGCATACTCACACTGTTTGCTACTCTCCAAGCAGACCCAACCACATGCTGTCCAGATGGAAACCTGGCTGTATCATTACATTATATTGAAATAACCCAATACCACCTGTTTCTGTTGTGGCTCCTGCCAACATTTCCCCATAAAACATTTATTTTGCTAATATTTTAGTTGGTCACCACAGAAGGACACTTGAAGTTAAAGATTTACCATGTGTTGCAGTCACTCCGAGCCAAGAGAGGCAAAAAAATAAAAAATAAAAAGCCTTTTGAAACCAGGCAATGGGGTTTGGGAAGAGCAAATGTCTATCTATTGCTTCCAAAGGTAGATGGTCTACCAGCATGATGCAATCATAGGCCGAGGGATTTCTGAACAAGGTTAGCTTGGAAATCTTCACAGAGGGATTATTTTAATGTCTCTGCTGTTCATCATTGGTTTGTAAAAATATTTTCAGGCTTGTGGAATGACTTCCCTGCTCCTTGGCAATCCTATTCCTCACCTCAAATACGTTGCATTTATAAATAAGTTGAAGGGAATAAGGAATTATTTAGATGAAATTGGCATATAGGAATGCATGCATATTATTTGCATTCAGACAACAGAGCAAGGCAAGTGGGACAGTATTGTATATTAGGTATTGACCTTGAACATGACATAATTAGATGTCCTTGGAAAGAGAAGCCACACACTTGTCTAAAGGATTAACTGACATTTGGAATCTTGTGGTCAAGAGATCTAATGCAACCTCACAAAAAGTTGTTCAGTATTTTGTTTCTTTTTTTCTGTCCTCTGCAACTACCCCATAATTCCTTCTCATATACAGGACTGGTCACACTGTGGTGGGGTGGGGTTGCTATGATGCTAGAACCTATGCTCTGGTATTTCACATTCCAGCAAGATCTCCCAGGGTAGGCAGCAAAGCTTCCAGACTAAGACGATAGATCTGCTGATCACTTTCAAAAAATGAGGCAAGGAAAACACTATGAATCACAGCATAATATTATCAAACAGAACACTGGAAGATGACTTCTCCTAGGGTGAAAGGCACTCAAAATACACAGTAGCTGAAACAATGGACTCCAGCCTACCAACCATGAGGAAGATGATGCCAGACAGGGCAACATTTCATTCTGTTGTCCATAAATTCACCAGGAGTCAGAATGGACTCAAAAGCTACTGACAACAAAACAGTATTGAGTTAAAGCAGAAAGTAGCCCAGAGATTGGTAGACCACTGGAATCCTTTGCCAAGGGTGTCATTTCAAAGTGGGTCTAGGATGGAAGAACTGCTTGAAGCTTTTGTTGTTGTTAAGTGCTGACGAGTCAGTTCTGATTCATAGCAAACATGTGTGGGTTTTCAAGAAGCAGCTAGTGGGTTTAGACAGACGACCCTGTGGTTAGCAGCCCACTGTTTTCCTACAACACCACACCAGGTCCACTAGCAGCCAGTTACACCTTTGTAAGGAAGAACCATCCTTAGGCCTCCTGCCTCCTGTACTGCTGCTGAACCCAGACTCCATACCATGAGGAAGCTTCAAAAACTTCCTGTTTAAATTCCATTTTTACACAAACTTTTTGAAGTCCCCTCATATTTTTTAGCTTACACCAACATTATGGGTTTAATTTTCTCCTGTATACCAAACCATCTCTCAAAAATGAATGCCAAAGGACTAAGTGAAATGCACAATGACATTAATGGAGTTTGGCTACATATGCTTAACCTCCTCACTATCTGAAATCCTCACTGTCACACCATCTGAAATCACCATGAGATTTCCCTAGAATTCTGGTTTGCTGCAAAATGGTCTTCCTTTCTATTATTATACTTGGCGCTTCACTAACCAAGGTTAAGTGCACGATCTTTTTCCCCTTAGTTAATATGGACGCTGAGTTTTCCTCACCTTTCTGCTAGACCAACTGATGGCTAAAAATCAGAGGAAGGAAAAGGAACAATGTTAGCCTGGAGCCCCACTCAAGTAATGTATCCATTTTTTTTTTTTTTTTTCAGCTCAAGCATATCTTTCATGCCAAAATGCCTACTTTGCATTGTAAAAGTAATTTATATTTTAGATATTTGTTTTAAAAGTCAACTTGTAACCTGTAATAGCTGTAGACATATATTAAAGCTCACCAGCAAAGCATGGCACCTCTCTTGGCGGCTCCCATTCATGTTCAGATACCCTCCCTGAAGACAGATAATCATATAATTAAGTGATCCATTTCTCAGCATATATGTGCTGTCCAAAAGACAGTAATACAATGAATCCTGGTGCGCTTTGCTTCAAAGTATGAAATACTGAATAGTCGCCCTTTTTATAAAAGCACTTGACCTTTAAATTGATATTTCTCCCCAACAGATTATAATTATTGTTCAAAGAGCTATTGAATGCAGCACAGCGAATCCTAAAGTGTCCTGTCGGTTATTCGCAGCTTCAGTTTGTGTCCAATTGATTGCCACTGTATTGGTGGCATTTTTTTTCCTTCTCTAAGATCATGAATCTAAATCCTTAAAACCAACAAAGAAAAAAAAAAAAAACCTTTGCCATTGAGTCAATTCTGACCCATGATAGTCCCGTGTGTTATATATTACAGAACTATACTCCACAAAGTTTTCTCGACTGCAATCTTTATGAAAGCAGATCGCCAGACTTTTCTTCTGAGGTACCTCTGGGTGATTTTAAACCCACAACTGGTTGGTAGTTGAAGACAAACCATTTCCACTCCTCAAGGACTCAGAGTAAAATAAATTCATAAATGCCATCTCTCCACTCTGAGGACCTCTACAGACTGGATGACATGAAGTACAACAAGTGGAAACTTTCTGGAATGCTGTACTTCCCCAAACAGAAAAGTTTCCCTCCAGTACAACTATCAGGCTTAGCAAATAAAAACACAAGATGCCCATTAAGCTAGAATTTCAGATAGTGTAAGTATGCCTCATGCAGTAAATTATGCGTTGTCTATCTGCAAATCAAACGGAATTGGACATCTTACAGCCCTGCCCTAAGCACTCAGACTCTGATTTTGACTTTCCCTGTTGTTGTTAAGTGTTGTTGAGTCAGTTCCAACTCATAGTGACCTTGTTTCTGCGGAGCAGCTGGGGAGTTTGAACCAGTGACCTTTTGGTCGAGTGTCACACTAGGACTTCTTGACTTGTCCTAATGACTTCTTTTTCCCCTTTCCTACAAAGGAAATTATCAAATAGAGACAGCAACAGGCAACCAACACACACAGGCCATCGATGGCTAAAAACAAGGAGTACGATGACATCAATGTTCATCATCATTTCTGTTTACTTTGATTCGTTACTGATTGGACAGCTTCCCTTTCATGATTAAACAACTCTCCTAATCATTGCTTCAGTTCCTGGAATCCTTTATCAAGACCAAGGACGACTCTGTCTGAGCGAGGAAAAATGGGACACTGGTGTTAATCTTTAAAAGCTACTTGCCTGTACTGCCAGCATCTCTCAGTGTACATTGTATGGATTTATTATAGGAAATGTTCAAGGAGCCTCGGTGGTATGGACACAGTAAAATCTCTTCTTTTTGAGTTCTGGATGTGAGTTCTGCACTTCCCCTAAGAGTGTCTTCCCTGAACCCACCACAAGCTCAGAACTGGAGCAAAGGGTATAGGCTAGAACCTGCCTCCCCCCCATCCCCACCGCCTCAGTGGGAATAAAGTCCTAGGCCCAGAAAGAGGCAGAGAGCAGACAGGTTTCACACACCCTTGTAGCAGGGTTACCAGATTGACCGACCAGAGGGCCTGAAGGCTTGGTACAGCAGCCCTCCTCCCCCAAAGGTCCCTGTCTGGCTGAAATAGAAGATCGTGGGTCTCCAGTCTTACAAAACTGCACTGAACTAACTGGGAAAAGAAAATCTTTCTATTTCCATGCCTTCATTAGTTTTCCTTCATGCCACAAAAGGGTGACCATACAATGAATGTGAAATTATAGTTTACCAGAGGAAAAATAAACTTAGTATTCACATTAAAGTAGAAAACCAATACTGTTGTTATTGTGTGCTGTTGAGGGCATTTTGACACACAGTGACCCCATGTGACAGACAGACCTACCCCATATGGTTTACTTGGCTGTAATATTTACAAGTTATTAGATCACCAGGTCTTTCTCCTACACAGATGCTAGATGGGATTGAACTGCTGATCTTTCTGTTAACTGACAAGCATTTAACCATTGTGCAACCAGGGTTCCTTAGAAAACCAATTGCTGTTGTTGTTGTTGGTTTTTTTTTGAAGTGGCTTTGAGTCAATTCTGACTCATAGTGACCCTGTATAGGGTTTTCCAGGAGCAGCTGGTGGGTTTGAACTGCCGACCTTGTGGTTTGCAGTCTAGTGCTTCTCCTACACCAGGAGTCTGAAAAACTAATAGGGATCTGAAAACACAGTGATTGTTTCTTTGTTGAGTTATTGCACTGATGAGGATCAGCAAGCAATTTTAAATGTTTCCATTTCACATTTAAAATGCTTTGTATGTATCTAAAATATAGAATTGAAAGAAAATGTTCTCTTACCTTATTTGATGTCACAGTGATTTATTGCTCAAAGGGAACTTAAAAGTGCTTTGATCAATCTTTAAAAGGCATGCAGGTTTTCCTGGTCATTTCCTTCTCAAAATGTGGTCCCCATTGGCAGCAGCAACATTACCTGAGAATTTTTGAGAAATGCAGATTATCAGACCCAACCACAGACCTGCTGAATCAGAATCATTAGGGGTGGGGACAGCAATTTGTCCTGTAACAAGCCCCCCAGAGGGTCCCTGTGCACCCTATAGTGGGAGACTAGTGACGACTACCAGAGTTTCCTGAAACCTCTTCAGCACCTGAACCAAACAAGTGGCATTTCTAAGCCTGGTTTGTGAGTGTTTGTCTCTTGCTGCCAATGTTGAGGTTGGTGCTTTAGATTTAAGATCAGAGTTTTGCCATATAATGCAATTAGTCCTCATTCATTACCCTTCACACCTACCTCCCCACCACACACACACACACACTCGTTGCTTCTACCCATTCCAGGGTGCCGACCCCTGCCCCTGAAGGCCCCTCTTGGACCACCCAGAACTCTCTTCCGGCATGCTCATCTATAAAATGCAGCCCTCCTTCATCTTGGCCTCCAGCTTGTGCCATTCTTGTGAGTCTCCACATTTGCTCACCTTGCTGTCCCTCTTTAGCCTCCATCTTTTTTTCATCTTTCAAAGCTCATTTCTTATCTGCAGACTCACTCTATGTACCACTGTTCTCTCTCTCCAGCATCGTATATCGGCGTCCGAAAGTCTGTCTCCTTGTTCCCACTCCTACCCTATGCCCATTTCCATGACAGCCATCTGTTCTCTTTCCCATAGGTAAAAAACATGTAGTGGCTGCAACACTGGACAAGAGCACACCAATAATGATGATGATGAAGCAGGGGTTAGGTAAGGCTTCATTCTGCTGTGCACGGGGTCACTAGGAGTCAAAGCCAACTTGACAAAGAACAGCAAAAGTTTCCTTTTAAGATATATTTAGTTGAATACTAGAGTTGATTTGATAAACAATATTAGGTAACCAACTGTTCATGTTCATTTTTCATACTTCAGGCATATGATCAAGATGGATCAGTCCCTGGAGCAAGGCATCATGCTAGATAAAGTGGAGGGTTAGTGAAAAAGAGGAAGACCCCCAACATGATGGATTGGCACAGTGGCCGCAGCAGTGGGCTCAAGCTTAACATGGATTGTGAGGCTGGCACAGGACTGGGCAGTACTTCATTCTGTTGTGCATAGGGTCGCTATGAGTCAGAACCAACTCAATGGTACCTAACAACAACAATCACTGTTTAATGACCTGAGTATAAAACAAACAAAAAAAAATAATATATATAGAGACAGATGTGTTAACAGAACAGGTGGTATGAAATGCTGACTTAGCAGGAGGGCAAGGCATTTTAGGAGGCAGAAAATATTAAATATTGTGAGACAAGCTTCAGATGTGGAGATGAACATGGTACGGAGAGAGGGGAAGGGAGCTACACAACCTTCTTCATGGAAATGGTTTTGAGAATCTAATGAAAGTCAAGGAAAGTTATCCTAGAAAAATTCCCAAACAAGCAAAAGTTTACATTTAATTTCAGGCACTAGACAGGATCTATGCAGTCCAAATATGAATGAGGTCCAAAGACCCCAGGTGAAGAAACTTGATAGGTTTGGAAAGACAGGTTTGGGTGTAAGTCAAAAAGGCTTCAATGTCAAAATGCAAACCAATATGGGTTTCATCCTAAGGACTCAAGCAACTCCTTCAAAGAGGTGTTATGCACTTTAGGATGTCCATCTTTGTTTATTTTATCTAATATATCTCATGCCCGTCTTTCAGTATGGTTTTGTAATTCCATGGTTTTTTGTTTTTGTTTTTGTTTTTTTAATTAAATGTTTTTATTTTGGATTGAGTGAAAGTTTACAGGGCACATCATCAGCTTCACATTCAACCATTCATATAGCTTGTTTCATTACATTATTATCCCCTCCATATATCATCAGTTTACAGTGTTTCTCTCTATCCTCTTTAGCTTTTTTTTTTTGGATGGGGGGACTTGCCTTTTTGGAATTCACAGTCTCGGCTTTTAGGGAAGGTTTTTACATTTGTCTGTGGATATCCAGGGCTCATGTATGAGATTACTAACAAGCATTACTAAATAATCAGATGAGGGACAGTTTGCTATGTCTACTAGGTGGCTAGAGTCTGATCCTCAGAGCCTATGGTTTGGACGGTCAACAACACTTGGGCCCTGTAATTCCATGTTTTGATTTCAAAAACTCCAGGGCAAGGCTGTTGGTTGGATGCCAAAAAGACCAGGCACTAGCTTATTTTAAAATATGATGTCACACACAGAGTACAGGAAATGATTATCACTGGGCAGATAAAAGTAAAATATCTTAAAAGAGAATGAAAACATCTTAACTTACTCTAGAGGCAACATGGTGAACATTTCAGTGCACCAGTGGAAGAAAACTCAGGGATGTGTGTAAGGAGTGGTATACATGTGTGTGAGGTACAGACAAAGTCACACATGGGCTGCAAATGTATTGGTTCCAATCACTCAGTGTGACTCTACCACCAATCTGGAAACAAGATAATCAGTTTTATATTTTTAGTGTAATGTTGTTGCTGTTGCTTTTACGTGTCATTGAGTTGATGTCAATTCACAGCAAGCATGTGACAGAGTAGGACTGCCCTCATAGGATTTCTAGGCTGTAATGTTTACCAGAGCAGATGACCCATTTTTTATTCTCCAGAACCACTGAGTGGGTTTGAACTGTCAACCTTACAGTTAGCAGCCAAGCTCTGAATTATTCTAACACCGGGGCAATAATATCAGTTAACAGAAGTTGCTCTATACCAAAATCTACATGCATTATTTCTTTCAGTTCTCTCTGTCACTCTATGACATACAAATGAGGAAGAGAGCCCCACAGAGCTTCAGCACAATGCAGTCATGAGATCTATTACCTTAGGCCCCAAAGAGGGTATAAGGTGGAACCAAGATTCAAACCAAACAGCTGGACTTCAGAGACAAGTTCTGAACAACACCCAACCCAACAGTGGTTCTCTCCCGCAAAGACTGGCTAGATTAAAAAATCTGAATTCCCTTGTCAGCTCTTTTTCCAAACTCTAATTGGATTATACAGCTGGAATCTTGAAAAGAGGAAAGTATCAATGGTCAGTATAATGAACACTCATTAAACTCCTTGGAAAGAAAAATGGTAGTCTTTCAGGAAAATTCCTACAAACAAGTTTGGTTTGAAGACAAGATCTATCAGATTAGGCAGAGTACGAAGGACGAGATCATCGATTTTAAAGCTCTTGGTTGATTCCACTCAATACCCACTCCTTCACTTGTTTTCCCAGAGAAAATTATTGAAAAACAAACTTGCACCCACGAAACACCAGAGTGAGATCAAACCATTACCACAAATCGTTACCATGGGGGATGATATGAAAATGGAGTCATTTCCGTGGAAATCCCAAGGGGACTTTTTTGCTTTTAAGAGCAATGAAATCATTTTATGTTGGTAATTTATTATTTCCATGAGTTATTTAAATATTTGTCTACTTGTTGAAAAAACAGTCCTTATTCAAACACATTTCCGCTTTAACAGCAAGAGCATTCTAAATGTTCAGTGAAACTGGGACTCTAGCAAAGGGAGATATAGATAAGAGAATTAAAGACACATGCTCTCTTTCCCAAGATAATCAAACTAAAAGAAATTTATAAAATAAAAAATCCTTCCCATCTCTTCAGCAAACCTTTTGGTTTACAGACTGCTGGACGGGGGGTGCCTAACTCTGTTCTATCCATACTAGCATCTCCACTGTCCTCGGTAGTGACTTAGTATAGCAACCCTGTATAGGGTTTCTGAGGAGCACCAGCTTTGCAGTCTGGTACATTAACCCACAGCACCACACCAGGATTCAGTTAAAGGTGGTTAATTTTATTCAAACACCACTTGTATGGCCCTTGTCTTGAGCTTCCATGCTAAAGAGGTTCCATCACAGCTGACAAAGTCCATTCAGGATGGCTTTGTTTCATCTTCTGTCTTCTTAGTAACAGATAGTAACAACACAAAGAAGTAACCTTATTAAATATTAAACGACTGGCAAAAATAGATTGCTGCTCAACAATGATCATATTTATGTGGCTAATTGGCTCCTTTCTAGCCAAGTAAAATATATCAACAGGAACTCGAGTGGCGCAATGGTTAAACATTCAGCTGCTAACCAAAAGGTCCGTGGTTCAAACCCATGGAAATAAAAACCTAGCCATCTATTCCCATAAAGATTACAGCATAGGACACCCTATGGGGCAGTTCTACACTGTCTGATGGGTCACTTTGAGTTTGAATGAACTTGGCAGTACACAAGAACAACAACAGAGCTGTATCATGGGACAGGAAGGGAAAGAAAAGGAGAAGAGACAGGAGGATGTATGAGAGGAGGAAAGCTCTATTTATTAAGTGCTTTCTGACTCCCTGGAATCCCTGGGTGGTACAAACAAGTAAGGAGCTCAGTTTGTAACAGAAAGGCTGAAGGCAGAAGGCTTGAGTCCAACCAGAGGAGCTTCCGAAGAAAAGTCTATCCTTCTACTTCTGAAAAGTTCAGCCACTGAAAAACTCCATGGAGTGTTCACAGGTCTACTGACACACATGGGTTTGCCCCAAGTCGCAGTTGATTCCATGACAACTAATTTTCCTAACTTCTTGTAGGGCATGAAGTGAGACCCAATTATTCCACCCACTAGTACAAAATACTTCCCCTTCTAGAACCTCTGTGTCCTTGGCAACAGCAGATAAGGACACCTAAATAAGGGCAAGTGGCTTTTCTTTCTATAAAACAAGGCCAATTATCCTTAAACAACAACAACAAAAAAAAAAACCCTTTTGCTAAGCTAAATATTTCTATACTGTTCTACTGTTCTCAGCAAACTTTTCTTCAGTAGAGAAAATTATGTAGAAGGAGGGAAGGAGGAAGAGGGAGTGAGAGAGATACCACATGTAATTTTCTTCAAAATTAGGAAAAGTGACAGGAAAAATGGGAAAATATTAAAAAGAATAAACTATGTAAATAAGTATAAATTCATCCTAACAGCCTTAGAAACCTCACTTGAAGTATGACCTATGCCTAGAAATCCAAGTTTCCTCTCAGCCAGCATTAGCATGCAAACACATCATCATCTGTGGGGTTATTTTCCCCCTATCATCTGTTTCTCCTCAACTTCCCTCAATATCCAGGACACAGTAAGTGCCCAATAATTATTTTTAAGTGGACAGGAAATAAACTCAAAGAACATCTAGCATAGACATTGCATTCTTTTTAGTAATTATCAACTTTCAGAGTTGTTAAAGTTATCAAACACATTATCTGGTTTAAGTCAGTCAGTAAATGCAGTAAATCGGCCCATAAAAGAAATTTTAGGAGAACCTTTTCCATTGACCTTTTCTTCCTACTTAAAATGCCTCTGAATTTGTCATAAGGTGTCAAGAGGTTTGGAAAAGGTCGTGCCTCTTGCCCAAGTAGCTCAATTTCCAGTTACTTATGCTAAGTTATAAAAGATGTGAACAAAAGTTTATGTGTGGAGATGTTCCTCACAGCACTATTTAGAATATCCAAAAATTGGGTACAACTACAGAGTCAAATCTAAGTAAATCTGGGATCAGGATACAGCCTAACAAAGACATATCTGTGACCATTAAGCATGCAGTTTTTCAGTCCTTTTAATAGCATGAAATACAGTTCACGACACAACTCAGATAAAATCCACCACCATCAAGTCAATTCCAATTCATAGAGATCCTGTGAGTTTGAATTGTTGACCCTGCAATTAGCAGTTCAGCACCTAACCCAAAGCACCAACAGGCCTCCTTTCATGATACAACACAGTTGGTGCAGTATGATCTCAAATCTACATTAGAGAGAGAGAACAGAGAAAGATCGCGATACATAAAGAGAAAAATATAAAGTCAGTATTCCATGATACGAATAAAGGTTATCCCTTATTAATATGTGTTGTTGTTAGGTGTCGTCAAGTTGGTTCTGACCCATAGCGACCCTATGTTCAACAGAAGGAAACACTGTCCTGTCCTGCTTCCTCCTCACAGTTGTTGCTACACTTGAGCCCAGTGCTACTGCCATTGTGCCAATTCATTTCATTGGGGGGTCTCCCTGTTTTTTGCTGAACCTCCACTTTACCAAACTTAATGTTCTTCTCCAGGGACTGGTCTCTTCTGATAACATGTCAGAAATATAAAAGAGGAAATATGCCCATCTTTGCTTCTAAGGAACATTCTGGTAGTACTTCCTCCACCAGATCTGTTTGTTCTTCTGGCAGTCTGTGGTACCTTTAGTATTCTTCTCCAACACCATAACACAAATGCATCAATTCTGCTAAGGTCTTCCTTATTCACTGTCCAACTTTCACATTGAAAATGCCATGGCTTCGGTCTGCCACACCTTAGCCCTCAAACTGACATCTTTACTTGTGAGCACATTAAAGAGGTCTTTTGCAGCACATTTGCCTAATGCAATACACCATCTGATTTCTTGGTTGTTGTTTCCATGAATGTTAATAGTGGATCCAAGCAAAATGAAGTCTTTGACAACTTCAAACTTTTCTCCATTTGTGGTTGTTGTTGTGAAGTGCCGTCAAGTCGGTTCCAACCCATAGTGACCCTGTATAGGGTTTCCGAGGAGCAGCTGGTGAGCTTGAACCATTCACCTTACAGTTCAAACGGCTTTGCAGTCTGACACATTAGCCCACAGTGCCACACCAGGAGTCTTTTCTCCATTTATCATGATGTTATTTATTGATCCAGTGGTCAGGATTTCTGTATTCTTTACATTGAAGTGCAACCCATATTGAAGGCTATGGTCTGATTTTCCTCAGTAAGTATTTTAAGTCTTCTTTGCTTTCAGCATGCAAGGTTGCATCATCTGCATATCACAGGTTGCTAATGAGTCTTCATCCAATCCAGATGCCACATTCTTCTTCATATAATCCAGTTTCTTGGATTGTTTACTTAACGTAGATAAAGTATGGTGAAGGAATATCATCCTGAATTAAACCACTCAAGTGTCCCTTGTCCTGCTTGAACAACTGTTAAACTGATATGTGATTTCTCTTCTCCTTTAGCCTTATTTTATATTTTTTATACTTAAATATAAAATTTTTTCTTTTTTATATTTTTATATTCTCCCCACTATCCTCATGTGGATTCCAACTCATAGTGACCAGATTTAGGGTTTTCTGAGGCTGTAAATCTAAATGGGAGCAGAAACCCTCCTCTTTGTCCCATGGAGTTAGCCGTGCAGTTAGCAGTCCAGTCCTACAGGGTCCTTAGTTCTCCTTTACCATTCCCTAGTTATATACCCCCATTATTATATATTGTGAATTTTTTTTATAATTAGAAAAATAAATATTTTAAAGTCTTAGAATTCTTGACTATTTATACTCAGGTTGGAATTCTAATCATGGAGAAAGCAAGACAAACTCTTCATTCTGGTCATTTCTATTGTAATGACCCAAAACAGAGTTTCAGCAAGCCTGTTACCCCAGAACTATGACTAAGCTGTGCATTTTCATAGATATCTGTGTGGTGTGGTCTGTATGATAACAGGAGCTAGTCACTAGAAAGATTTGCTCAGGAAGGGAAGGTGGAAAGAGTGGTCAAAGGACTCAGGTCCTAACCATAGTTTGCCTTTAACTCATTGGGCAAATCATTTGCTCCTTAAAGCCTAATTTTTGTCGGTTGAGAGAGTTAGACTAGTTAATTTCCAAGCTCCCGTCAGCTCATAGGGTATTACCCTATGAAATGATTACCTCTTTCCCTGCCCTACCAATGCTATCCTAGGAGGTCACCACTGTATAAATTGCATTTGGGAACCTGGTAGACCTCAATTGTTCCTGAGAGAATGGATGACTATAAGTGAGAACAAAAGAGCTCAACAACACCTACTGTGGCCACTAAGTAGCTTTCCTCCGCATCATCCTTGCCTTCTGAACCTCACCAACATGACCTGCTTATAACTCTGCTCTTGACAAGCTGTGATTCTGAAGGTGCAGCATTTTCACAGGGAAAATTGAATCATTCTTACAGAACAGGGGCCCTCAGTCTTTCTGGGACATAACTGCCTTTGAGAACTGGTGTACCACTCTGACTTCTCCTCAGAAAAAAAAAACTTTTTTTCATATGGAATTTTGTTGACCACTTGAGGGAACCATAGACAGATTAAAGCCCTTAATGATCCTTGGATTCTGTGTTTAAAATATCTGGTGAGGAAAATATTTATCAACTCATTAGAAGCCCAGATAATTTTAGAGTATGTTCCTTTTTTTTTCAGAATTGGATAGTCTTGATGTCTCCCCTTCCTCCTAGGTCTGAAGACAGGAAAAGAGGACATCCTAGACTCTGTGCCTGCTCCACATACCACCTAAACTCACAAAACTGCAACTACCACCATGGCAATGGTATTCTTGGTGTGAACTACCATGCACTGAGTGTATACTAAGTTCCCTGCATTATACATTTGATCTTTATTACAACTCTGTAAAGTACTAGTGTACTTTCAAGATACTCAATATCTTCTTTTTTATATGAGTAAATGAGTATCAAGGAGGTTAGGAAACTTTCCCAAGGTCACAGAGCAAGCAAACACCAGGGGAAATTTTCACATGATCTCTACCTTGGCTTTTTCCACCTTGCTAAGGCTAACCACAACAAGCCAGTCCCCTTGCTCAGTTCCAACACTGGATTAAGCTCTATTTCTTAGGAAACACCGATAATAATTTAAGCCCACGTGACTCACAGCAGACTTGTAGGAAACTTGCAACAAGTGGCAGCTGAATGTCAATAAAACCTTACTGCTTCCCAAAGTTCTGTTTGAAAGGGAAAGCAAAGAGACAGATTGGCCAAGAACTTCTGAAAAATAACATACATTTGATGGGTTTTTGGTGTTTTTTCATTTGTAGAGTCATCACTTCCCTTCCCTGTCTACTCAAAGCTGTGAATTAGCAGTTACCATCAGGGAACCTTTGTAGCTTTAGATTGTAATCAAAGTCTTGACTGAAATTCCCAGGACCAGGAAGCCATGTACAATTGTACCCAAGCTTGACTCTCTGCACCGGGACCCTGGTTGGTTCTCTTAACAAAACAACTTAAATTATAACCACACATTGATGTATTATTACACTCACATATGCATAAACTAATGCTCAAGGAGATAAGTAACTCACCAAGATCAAACAAACAAACAAAAAGTTATTTGACTACAGACCAGTCTGAATCAAAAAGGCAATACCTTTTTAAAAAATATACTGTTGACCTTTAGAGATCTGAATAAGACGTTATCTTGGTTATAATAATGTGAGGTACCAACCACTGTGTTATGTTTTTCTGACACTCTCTTACTTGTGAGGTTCATTCTTTCTCTATTTTTTTCTTCTTTCTCAATCTCTCCTTATCTCTATCTCAATATCCTATATATTTATCATCTATCTATCTATCTATCTATCTATCTATCTATCTATCTATCTATCTATCATGGGTGCAGGAACACCAGCAGACATAAAGGAGCATGACAGTCCAGAGAATTCACAACAATATGATGAAGGAGCCAAGGTAAGAATTCCATGAGTCTAATAGGACCAAAGACCAAAGATCAGCATCCAAGAAGGAGCCATTTTGGATTGGATATGTTGTTGTTTGTAGCAGCCATGGAGACAGACCCCATGTATTACTTAATACAACTGCTTCATAAAGTTTTCTTGGATGCAATCTTTAAGGAAGCAGTTTTTCAAGTCTTTCTTTCATGGATTGATCTGTATATACTAAGAGGAGAAATAAAATTATGTAAAATGTTTCATTAAAACCAGGGAAGCCAGGAAAACAGAAAAAATAAAAAGAAATTAAGAAAAATGCAATGAAAAGAAAACCACTGCAAATATGAGAGACAGTAACCCAACTTTCTCAGCAATCACTTTAAATGTGAATGGTCTAAACAGACCCATTAAAAGACAGAAATTAGGAGTCAATTTTTAAAAAATAAAAGACCCAACTGTATGTTGTATATAATAAATATACCTTAAAAATAAAACTATGTTAAATACTACATCTCAGTCCTCTTTCTTTCACATATACCTCAGATAAAAATTTTTTTTATAGAACTAAGAATGGGTGACTCCCTGTTTTTAATGCCATACTCGAGTCTGTGTGATTATTAATCAAGACATTCACACAAAATAATTGAGATCTCTCATGATCTCACTCCTTCTATTAACAGTTCCCCAATTCTGGAGTAAAAGTAAAGGAAGAACATAACAAACTTGCTCTTACATAAACAGCCCGGATCTAACATGCGGTTGAAAATTAATTACAGTTCCTTGAGACAAATGATTAAAGAAAACATTCAAATATAACCCACATGTTAGCTTTGATACTTGTCCTCAGGTCCCTTCAGCTTACCATTTCACACTAAGTAAACGACAACTTCTCTTGCTATGTTGCCTTAAAAGAAAACTAAATTTTGCCTAACTAAATGAAAATAAGGCTGTTTCCATCCCATGATGCCCAAATTGGGCATATTCTATATTCCAAACCTATTCCTCTTAATGATTTTCATATTGTATCTGAAAAAAAAAAGCTGAGCTTTAATTTTCTGGACCCAATCATCCACTAATTAAAATCAATTCAAACAACACATACAGAAAATACCAAAAAGACATGTGACAATTTTTCATTCAAACCCAAATACCACATGGTTAATAATTTGTCAGTCAATTTCCGGCTTAACTACCTAAGCTTTGATCTTTGTGGTTATATCCTAATTAAATGAAGTAACAGTTCTGTATGAGAATAATAACACTGCTTACAGTGACTATTGCAAACTCACACTCCGTATACCAAATTTGGTTCACGCATGTGTTCTTGCCTCTCTACAGTTTTACACTTAATTGGCAACCTATTCAAAACACAAAGCTTCACATAAATACCTTGACTCCAGACTTCTTTGAAAAATGGATGTATCAGTCAAAGAGAGACTCTTAACTCCACATGGCTTTTGCCAATTCAGAGAGGTCTAGCTGCATATCTCTTACCCATATCTCCTTGTCACAAATTTTCTAATCATGTCTCTTTCAAGTCCCCAACCATTCAACCAATCTATTGACCACAGTCCACGAATCAGTATACAATCATACTTCTGGCCATTTGTCCTACCAAGCAAAAAGAACAACAAGGTACACTGTTCCAATCCTCTCACTGGGAGGATTTCCCTTCACCACTGTCCTTCTGGGATGTCCCAGAGAGAGACAGTTTTCTCTCTGTGTCTCTCTCTGGGACATCCCAGAAGGGATGCAGCTGTCATTGCCCAGAAATATTTGAAAATCAGGCTTAAGTCTTCTTCAGTTTACTGACTGTACAAAACTTCCTCCATGAGGGTAGGGGTGTGAGTGAGGAGAGAGAAGGTAATGCATCAAGAATTTGGGACTATAGGTATTTAGGTTAGTTGTTGTGTAATTTACTTGTGTCTTCAGCACCTGCTCAGGCCCAATCTCATATACAACACTTCCATTTGATAATGGAGTGCTGCGTTGCACGTCGAACTTTGTGGATAAGACAACACCCAGTTCCAGATAGCAGTTCAAATTACATAGTAACTTAGCGGCCCATTGTTAAGGGTTCAATCTCTACTAAGGCTAAGGAACAAGCCAAAAGCTGTTTCTCCAGAGAAGAGTTATCCACAGTAGTAAGAGCTCAGCTGCAAACCAAAAGGCCAGCAGCTCAAACCTTTATCACTTAGCGAAACATAAAGCAGCCTGATGCCATAAAGATTACAGTCTTGGAAACCCTATGGGGCAGTTCCACACCATCCAATAGGATCACTATGAGGCCAAATCTACTGGATGACAGAAGGTGCTTTTTAAAAAACCTGTTTGATATTTTTCCTGTAGGTCTTTCTTTCAAGAAGTATCTTCTGTTCTTCTAGCCACTCCAGGTTGGTCTGCTTGTCCTTTCAAGTGGGAATTTCCCATCTCTGGAGATCTGGATGTGGTTCAGGCTTCCACCTATAGTCTTATGTATTGCAGAGGCTCCACAGGAAGCTTCCTTCACTGGGCACGTTGTAGCCCCATTTTAGGTATTCCAACCAGTTATAGGCAAAAGACGGACTTACAAGTTTTCTACAGTGACGCTTTTCGCTATTCCTTTCTCTCCCCCTCCAGTGTCTATTTTATAATATAATGCAAGGAAAACCAAGATTCAAAAGACAGACCAACTGTTACTACAAGAACAAGCAACATGCTTGCCCAGGAAACATCAAGGCAAGTGGTCGGGTCCCCTCAGTGCAAACCCCCTTCCAAGACTAAGACTCAATGGGAATACACACTGTGATTGGTGGCCACGCTCGACACCGATAAGGGGAAGTGAGGAAAAAACAGCAATGAAGCGGTGAGCTAAGCCTACAACGTTCAATAGACTTCTGTGAACCCGGGTGAAGACCTGGTTGGCCAGCAGTGTGGCAAGACCTGGGGACTCTTGGGCCCAGAGTCAGTGACATAGCCACAGAGGACTAGAGTGGAGAGTGAAGTGTCCAGCTGATAAGAAGAGAGGGCATAAGCATAAGAACACCCACACTTGCAGATAATACCCACTTATCCTGGTTTCAATGACTGGATGATCAGAGCTCAACCAGAAGTAAAAAGAAGAGGGGGAAGAAAAAAAAAAAAGTATTCTCATACAATTTGATGAACTTGACCTACACCTATGGAAGCAGTAGCTCAAAAGAGGGAACAAGTCCTTACAGCAAGAATCATTCCTACACCCTCCACACACAGAGTAGACAGGGATGGGCAACTTGGACATTGGCTACTCAAAATAGGGGGTGGGAGGCTGTGGGGGCAGGAGGTGACTGGCTTGCAGGCTTTCAAGAGGGAACCTAGATCCAGAGGGCCTGGAGGAAGGTAGAATCTCCAGTGAGTAGCATTCAGTCTGACTAGCCGGGGCTGATGCAAGGAAATGCAGACGGGTCTCTTGTGATACAATAGTCAATAATTGTTATCAGGACTGATTGTGAGGGTTGGAAATGTAAAGGTAGACATTTTATAGCAAGGAGGGGAGTGATTAACTTTTCAGTCTAGGAGTGGAGGTCCCTAGGACCATCAAGGGAGAAGAGCAGAGAGCGGGACCCTACCCAGAGAAGCAGTGATGCCTGAAATGAAGGCAGAGATGATGACGTGGAGCGATAAAGCTGGAGACTTTAGATCCAGAGAGGGAAAGCAACTGTGTGCTGAAGACCTGGGGGTTACGGGGGAAGGATTGCATGGAGGTGATTGTAACCAAGGCAATGAGATGATATATGATAGAATGAATGTAAAACTAATGTTCTCCCATATAAACTATCACATAATTCACAATAAAATATTTTAAAAAAAGAAAAACCTGTTTGAGATAGGCTTTTCTTGTTATGTTAAGGAGGTCAGATCAGTGTACAGTGTCTCCTAAACCCAATCATTTATAAGTTAAAAAGCGAGCAGATAAGACACAAAAGGAAGTAATATGGGAGAAGATCACTAAAGGAACTCCAGGGTTCAAAAGCTGAAAGAGCCCAAGAATCTTTCCAGAAGAACTACCAGAGAGAGAGACTTCCTTAGAGTCAGTGTCCTGAGTTTAGACTTCTAGCCTCCAGAACTGTGAGAAAATTAATTTATCGTTTTTCAAAGTACCCCCCAGGAAATAAAGTCACCTGACTAAGTGTTGTAAGAATGACCAGCACAGAGTCAACTTGCAAACACTGGTAAGGATTTTTGTTTTCACTGATTTGGGAAGAAAGACTAGAGTTGGGAGTTGTTTTTGTGTTGTGTTGTGGTATGAGTCTGTGTCTGTGTGTGTTTCTTCCCTGACATTCAAGGAAATCTTTGTCAAAACACTAGCTGAATACAGGTTACTATAGTGTCTTAATTTGCAAGAAAAGAGCAAAGTTGTTACTAATGGAGTAAACAAAGGGCTAAATATGTGTTAACTGGCACAAGGGAGTACATGACAAAAAGTTACAATCCTTCTTAACATTATCATTTTTATTTCCTAACCATCTGGGACATGTTGATAAAGGCATTCTTCTTGGATCAAGCTGTACAAACACTCCCAACAAACATCTTTTAACAGACATTTCTGTAAACAAATTGAACTCTTGACTCTTACTCCTTTGGATGTGATAACAGTTAAACCTTTACAAGAAGCTAAGTTGTCTCTTCAGAGCAGCAGAAGCAGAGATTTTAGGCCATGCTGGAGTTTGAATTTACATAGAGTTTAATTTAGTTCTGGGACAATCATTTCAGTTATGGTAAGTATATTAGTTTGGGGTTTTACTATTAATTACCAGGAAGGCAGTCTTTACAAAAATAGTTAAGGGAACTCATTAAACAAACAACTTCAATTTTTTTTTTTTTTAAAGCCCACCAGTAAACCATTTGGAAAGGAGAATCCAATTTCCAGAGTAACATGAAAAGAAGCTCAACATCATTAAGAAAATGCAAATCAAGACTATAATATCATTTTACATTGACTAACATGACTTTATTAAGGAGCTCTGGTAACATAGTGGTTACAAATCGGGCTGTGAACCTCAAGGTCAGTACGTCAAAACTACCAGCTGTTCTGTGGGAGAAAGATGAGGCTTTCTACTCCTGTAAAGATTTACAACTTCAGAAACCCTATACAGGGTCGCTATGAATAGGAACCGACTCCACAGTACATAACCACCACCAAGGTGACTATTATTAAGAAGAAAAAAGAAAAATACAAGTGTTGTTAAGAATGTGGAGGAACTGGAATCCTCGGCAGTTGCAAGTAGGAATGTGAAATGGTACAGACAATGTAAACAGCAGTTTCTCAAAACACTCAACATAGAGTTACCATGTTATTGTTGTCAGTTGCTGTCAAGTCAGTTCTGACTCATAGCAACCCTATGCACAGCAGAACAACATGTTGCCCGGTCCTGCACCATCCTCACAATTGTTGTTATGTTTGAGCCCATCGCTGCCGCTACCATGTCAAGCCATCTCATGCCCCATTTTTGCTCCCTCCTGACAAAATGTCCAAAATTGTTGTTGTTGTTGTTGTTGTCAGGTGCCATCGAGTCGGAACCGACTCACGGCGACCCCATGCACAGGAGAACGAAACAATGTCCGATCCTGGGCCAACCTCACTACCACTGTCACACTTGAGTCCATCAGTGATGCCACTTGGCTGATCCATCTCGTTAGGGGTCTTCCTCTTTTTCTCTGACCCTCCACCTTACCCAGCATGACATCCTTCTCCAGTGACTGTTCTCTCCTGACAATATGTCCAAAGTATGAGAGACGAAGTTTAGCCATCCTGGCCTCCAAGGAGCACTCTGGCTGCACTTCTTCTAAAATACATCCATTGGTTCTTTTGGCACTCCATGGCACTTTTAGTATTCTCCTCCAACACCACAACACTCAAAGGCATCAGTTCTTCTATGGTCTTCCTTATTCACTGTCCAGCTTTCACATCTATATGAGGTTATTGAAAATACCATTGTCTGGGTCAGGCGCACCTTAGTCCTCAAGCTGACACCTCTGCTCTTCGATACTTTAAAAAGTTCCTG
>NW_006408570.1:8000534-8038917 GCF_000296735.1 Chrysochloris asiatica | reverse complement strand
ACCTCTTGAAATGGTTGAACATTAACCATTTCCTTTTGATACAATGATTCTGTGTATTCCTTCCATCTTCTCTTGATGCATTCTGCATCATTCAACAATTGTCCCAGAGAATACAAGAGGAAAAGTCACACCATCCTCACTTCTAAGGAGCATTCTGGCTGTACTTCATCCAAAACAGATTTGTTTGTTCCTCTGGCAGTCCCCAGTCCTTTCAATATCCTTCCTCAGCTCTATAATCCAAATGCATCGATTCTTCTCCAGTCCTTATATTCATTGTCACGCTTTCACAAGCATACACTCCATGTACCATCAGTAAGGCTAACTCTACTTTGAGGAGGCAGCTCTTCCCCAGTCATATTGTGCTTGTCTTCCAATCTGAGGGGCTTATCTTCTGGCATGCTATCAGACAACGTCCTGCTGTTATTCCTAAGATTTTTAGTGACTAGTCATTCAGAAGTGTCCCACCTTTCTGTCTTCCTAGACTGTTTGAGTCTGGAAGCTCAGCTGAAACTGTCCACCATGAGCTACGCTGCTGGTATTTAAAATACTAGTGGCATAGCTTCTAGCATCACAGCAACACAAAAGTACAACAAACTAAGAATTACAAACAAGCAGTATTTTAGAAACTAGCCATTCCACTCTTAGAGACACAGCGGCTGTTTTGTGAGGGGATGCCTTCTCACTCATATAGAGCTATTACAGAAAGTTTGATAGGTTGTAATCTCTATTGGGGCAGGTTGCCCAGGCTTTTCTCTTGTGGAATGACCAGTGGAGTTTGAGCCACCTATCTTTCAGTTAGCAGCCAAAGACATACACACTAAGTCAGCAAAGACTTGGCGTGTAATGTTTAAGTGCTAAATGACTTGAAATCAGGGACTCAGACAGACACTTGTACACCATCTTCACTGCAGTAGCATTAGTCACAATATTTAAAATGTGGAAACCTGAATGTTTATCAGCAGATGAACAGATAAGCAAAATGTAGTCCATGCATACAATGGAATATTACGTAGTCATAAAGAGAAATAAAGTCCGGATCCATGCTACAACATGGATAAACTTTAAAAACATAATGCTAAGTGAAATAAGTTAGACAAATGCAGTATTCTATTTGTATAAAATATAGATAGTAAACAAATGTATAGGTTTAGAAAGTAAATTAGTGACTACCAAGGGTTGAGAGAAAAAGATATTGAGCATAATTGTGTAAAGAATACTGAGTTTCTCTTTGTTATTTCTGTCAGGTGCTATCTAGTCAGTTCCAAGTCATAGAAACACTGTATACAACAAAATGCAACACTGCCTGGTCCTTTGCTAGCCTCACAATTGTTGTAATGTTTGCACTCATTATTGTAGCCACTGTGTCGATCCATTTCACTGAGGGTCTTCCTCTTTTTCTCTGATCTTCTACTTGACCAAGAATGATACACTTCTCCAGAGACTGGACCCTCCTAGTGACATGTTCATAGTACAAAAGACAAAGTCTCACCATCCTCATTCGAAGGAGCTTTCTGGATAAACTTCTTTTACAACAGATTTGTTCATTTTTTTGACAGTCCATGTTTTCTGTTTAGAGTGAACAAGTTTTGGAAAAAATAGTGTGTGCATATAAGGGGGTTTCAAAAAGTTTATAGAAAAATAGAACTGAAAGATAATGTAATTTTCCACAAAATTTCTAAAGTCCCTGTGTGTGCAAAAATATATATATTGTAATTATACATAATATATAATTTTATACTTTTTAAATTTTTATATGTATAATAAAAATCACTGGATGGTGGACGAAAGAACAAAGCCAAGATAAAATAGAAAATATTTGGAGCTGAGTCAAAATAAAAACATGATAGATCAGAATTTGGTAAAGCAAGATGGTGCTTAACAATTTACAACAACAACAACATTCCTGGGTCCCCCTGTCTACACAAATGGGTGGGGGAGAGAAACTTCTGTGGTACGCTTAACATTGTATACCACGACTTCCTATTTATTTAATTCTCACATAGCATCTTGCTTTTTCAATGAATTAGGCAAACATTGAGCCTTATTATTTACTCTATTCCCACTACCCAGTATTTACTCCCATAATAGGTGTTAAATACATTTTTTAAATGGGTGCCTCATAGTTTGTTTGAATTAGAAGAATAAAAGAAGATTATGGCTCACTCCATGTGTATTATTTGGCAAAAGTGCGTGAAAAGGTGATTTGGGACATTCAGTATCCCATCCCCTTTCAACATTATTTGGGATCACAGGGATGCCCTGATGTTTTGGTTCAGCACAGAATCCATAGTGGAGATAACCAGTCATCAATTGTCATAGACTGGTTACTTATTAGGTATGTCAGAGTAGAACTATGTAACCCACTGGTTTTCAATGGTTAGTTTTTCAAAAGCAGATTGTCAAACCTTTCTTCTGAGAAACCTCTGGGAGGACTGGAACCTCCAACCTTTTAGTTAGCATCAGAGTGAGTTAATCATTTTACTGCTGAAATAGGAATTTTGTTATCATGATAGGACGTAATTTAGGAGTTTGACTGTCAAGAAAGGAAAGTAAACAGGCAGGAATAAGAAAGGTTTACTGAAAAGGAGGAGAAAGGAGAATGGGTTGAAGAGAACAAAGAGGTTAAGCAAAAAAAAAAAAAAAAAAAGCCAATGACCTCTGTTCAGATGTCCCCAACTCCACATTTACCTACACATAGGAGTCACTTAAGATGCAACTTGGTTTCTGCCCTTCCTGAACTCCCAGGTTCAGTTCCCTGAAGTGTCTACATTTCCAAGTGCTTCAGTCCTCTGGCAGACATACCAAAGAAGTTTCACTGTAGTTCTATTCCTGTCATCTCCTGCTATGAACACCCTCCAGCCTTCTTTCACACCATAAGAATTAAAAGCACATCAGTGGGAAAATTACTAAAAGGAATAAAATTTCATGGCCATTTGGCAGCCTGGTGGTTTGGCAGTATCAGCAGCAGCTTACCTTTGGCGGCTGATAGCATATTCAACCCCCACTTCCACAAGGCACCAATGATCACCAGAGTACCCTTCACAGCCATGGCCTTTGTTCAATGTAAGACCACGTGGTTCTGGGGAAGAAAACCCATGAAACTGAAATGACATCCTATGCATCCCATTCTTCTAGTCTACTCCTCCAATTCTCAACTCAGTGCAGTCTCATTCCAGAGATCTCCTCCCAGGGAAGATCTCTTCCCATCTCCATTTCTGAAATGACTCCAGGAGTGCCAGATGTACAGACATTTCCAGAAGGGTATCGGAGGACAGTGTGGTGCATTCAGAGCACCAAGGCTTCCTGATTATGCAAAGAATACGAGAGCCCCTATTTATCACCTCAAGGTAGACTATTAAGTCTCTGGAATCCTTCCACATGGTTTAGTAACAGAAAGGCATTATGCCTCCCTCAGGTTCCATTGAGCACCAGCAAACAAACATATGGTGAATGAGCTCTAATGGAATTCCACACCTAACAGACTCTATGCAGGGCTCTGGGATGGAGGGAAATTGCCCCAAGCAGCCTGGAATGGCAAACTCTCTAAGTAGCTTCCGCAACAGGATTTTCCTGCTTTGGCCATGGAGTAAGGAATGGCACAGGGATTTGGTAGTAAAACCGGCTAGGAGTATAGACCCCTGGTCTGGCCACAACTCTTAGTCCGACTGTGGGCAGCCAAGTCACTTGACTGCAAAAAAAACCCTCAGTGTCCTTCTCTATACAATAGCCTTAGACAAAGGTAGTTCTGTTTCACAGGTGTTCTGATAATGAAATAGCTTAATGGACAATAACAATGTTTTGGAAAGTATTTCAGATTTGTATAATTATCACAATTCTTCTCCTGGATTCCCTCTTGCTAGTCCATGCCTATAAACTTTAGTTACTATAGAAGCCAACCACATTACCCTAAAGGGACTTAACAAGCAAAAAACAAAGCTGTAGTATTAACAATATTAAGATCCAGAAAAGGTATTCTTTACATCTACTTACAAATTAGCTCTAGAGTCCCTTTCAGCAGGTGTACCTTTAAGAATAAAAACCCATCTTCTCTCTTTGTCCTCTCCCTCCCTATTCCAAAAACAGCAGTTATGGAGCAAGAGCCATACTGATGATTTTGACTGATCAACTGGAGAAATTTAGATAAATTTGGCTTTTCATTAACTGCAGCTGTTGTTCCTTTCAGTTAAATTTAATGCAATTTATCATTTGAACGTGCTAGCTAAGGAGCCTTGCTTGAGTTTTCCTTTGCCTTCAGTACTGATAGTTAATCCTAACAGTAGGAATCCAGTTTCTATAGTTAAACTTTTAAAATGCCCCTTTCCTCTCTTTTAGGGTGGTTCTTGTTGGAAGTTACACTTTCAGATCAGTTGTGTCTCTCTCTGTCTCTCTCTCTCACACACACACACACATTTACCACTGTTGACAGCCTACTATTCAAATCCAAATCCAACTATTATGACCTGAAATTCCAAGAGCAAAAGCCCAAAATATATCAAGGCGGGTCTCAGACTATCTCCCCCACACCACCACTTTACTTAGAACAATGAAGAATTTGCTTACCAAATTCAAATACATAGAAGTAAAGACTTCCCAAATTAAACACTGTCTCCAGGTCCAATGCACAAAAGGAAACTTACATGTAGTTCCACATGACTTGTCTGTGAATAAGAGCTTTGAGGTGATAAATGACCTCCAACCAATATTAGTTTATTTAAATTAAACTATTATTCATTTATGCAGGATGATGACTCATGATTGTCTGGACAGAAGGGGGGGAAATGAAGTAGGAAGAGAGAGCCTCAGAATTAGTTTCCTGTTAATGTTCTACAAGTAATGCAATGCTAGTCTTTATGCAGTTTCTCACTATTCTTAGAACTTCAGTTGCCATCTTAATTATTATATTGTTTCAGAGGAGGAGGAAACAGATTGTATTTTCTTTTTTGTTTCATGATGGATTAAATGTCAAGGATAATTAAATGCCATGGGGTGCTAGGCACCAATTGCGTGTTGCCATCTTTTAGGAAAACCCACCCAGGAAAGAAGAAAATAGAAAAATCTTAGCACCTCTGTGTTTTTCCTGACTTCATCTATGCAGACAGGAATCACAACATCTAAAACTAAAGTGAAAAATAAATAAATATATAAATAAATAAAAGAGCAGAACCTCAGCAAACTAATAATAAGAATGAAAGTGTTCAAAAGAAGCAGATACTTGAGGTGTAACAGTTTCCAAATTAAAAGGAACAGAGGTTTACTCCTATGTATTCTGGATAAAAAAAAGAGGAAGACCCTCAACAAGATGGATTGTCCCCAGGGCTGCAGCAATGAGCTTAGACATAACAATTGTGAAGGAACGGGGCAGAGTTTCATTCTGTTGTGTATAGGATTGCCATGAGTCAGAACCGACTTGATGGCACCTAATAACAACATTCTGCCAAATGCAAACAACTAAAAATGTGGATCCTTACAGAGAATTTAGAACCCAGAGGGAGCTATTTCTGAAAGATTCCAATTCTGCTTTTTTAGGGAAGTAAGGTGGGCAAAGAAACAAGAGAGATGGGACTGGTTAATTTATCAACAACCGATAGACTAGGGTCTAGTCCTAGTTCTATTGAAGAGCCAAACGACAACCTAAATCACTAGCATTTGGCTAAGCAAGAACAATCAGAGGTGAAATGCTTACTGAAACTTTGAAATCTTTGAGGAAACCCAGAAGTATTTGATTTTAGTAGTATTGAGATGGCTTGGTAATATTGAAATAGATTCTGAGTTTCAAGTTCACTTTGAAATGATGAAGCTGATTACTTTTAGGATCTTCTACCAACTCTGACAAGTAAAGACATTTCACAACACACATCAGCGATTTTATTCCAGCTAAACATTGGTCACTCTGACTCTCCACAGAGATTCCTTCGTTTGTCCTGAAATGTCTACCATAGGAAGAATTGTAAGTCTTCACAAAAACTTAAGTGACAAACAGTAGCATCGTCACATTTTAGCCACCTATCTCTCAGCCCCCACTTTGTTTGATTTTCTGGATCTCCTCTCTCCCCATACCCTAATCTTCCTTAATATTAAGGAATAGGGTTTTGATTCTGCATTCATTTGTTCAGCTACCTTCATTATCATATATATGCTTTGGGTGATCAGCCACTCACTCATACATCACAAACGATGGAAACAGACTACTCAGAGCTCTGCCAACCAGACCAACAAAGGCCAGGCCAGAACTGACTGCTCTTCCTAGGGCAGCTGTGATGCAGAGTCCTGTAGCTCTGATGAAGTCAGGCAGGAACAGAAAGTGCAGCCTAGTCATCCAGTAATATCATAAGCTAACTGCAAGATCAGTGGTTCTGTTCCTTAGGTACCCTATACAGAGTCACTATGAGTTGGAAATGAAACTTAACAACAACAACAGCAGCATCAAATCGTACTCTCTTTTCCTCAGAAAAGTCACCAGTGAAACATTTGATCTTAAGGTGTACCTCTACAACATCCCTAAAAAGTAACACTTCTCCAGGATTCCAGGAAAATCAGATAAAATAGGCACCAATATCTGATTCTACCTGAGGCACAACTGTTATCCCAGTTCGTCATTGGGAAACCAGTCTCCATTGAACCAACCCCAGTTTATGGATCCCATGTGAGTCAAAGTACAACTCTGCTCCTAGTACTTACTGTTCCAGTTCTGCAATAAATCAATCACGAATAGTTACCTGAATGCTTTCTACCATGGGGTAAGCTGCTTTGTTGCACAAGTTCAAACAAGTTCAATGCCATAAATTCAAATTCCTGAACTTTAAACAAAATTTGCAAAGGGATTTTCGTTGCAGACCACTTCCCTCAGACACCCTAAAGAGGCAGGCCTTCATCTATTTTACTAATTATTTAGGCATCAAGAATGTTCCATACCTTCTCAATTCCAACACATAAAAGATATAAGGGTAAACCAGATGGCCATTTGGCTTGCCTTCCTGTATTCTACTTTCTTGTTCTCTTGGAGCTTTGTGAGGTTTGTAGCAAAATCATTTAGCCAACGAAGAGACATAAAGAACCTGTGTGGTTGTCCTATGTTGAAAAGAGATGGAGCCAGACTTCAAATCCAGATCTACTGTCTCCAAAAGGAGGTTCTTTCCACAAGACCACAATGTGTTCTCCATCCACGAGATATTGATGGATGGGGGACCCAGGGCTGCCAAATTGCTCTTCTTTTCTTGTTATTAGGGGAATGACAAAAAAATGGGCTTGAGTGCCAACCAGGCCCACTTTCCATTCACTCTAAGGCTGGGCAGAGTCAATGGTAAAGGAGACCTTCATTTGGTCTCACTGACAAATCTGGGCACACGCCTAAGACACCAGCAATGTCAAGGACTCCACAAAAAGTATGAGAAAAATATTTTTTCAAAAAAATACTTGGTATCTTAAAAAAAAAGTTTTTATACCACTCAGATAAGAATTTTGTGAGATTTTCTTACATTTATTGTATGCTTCAGTATTATTTTTATTCTGAATTACATATGGGGATTTTGTTGTTATTGTAAGTACCATGGAGTTGGTTCTGACTCATAGTGACCCTGCACAGGGTTTCTGAGGCTGTAAATCTTTATGGGAGCAGGCTAAACATTGGACTGAGAACCACAAGCTCAGTGGTTCAAGCCTACCAGCTATTCCTTGGGAGAAAGATGAGACATATGGGGAGGGGGATACTAAACTATTTCCATGATTAAGGCCTCTAATGATCTCATCTGACCTGAGAGGGTCAGATAAGTTATGGTCATATGTACAGAGAGAAGACACAATGATGTGACTTTAAAAAGGGAAGACATCATTAGCCCCATTTTACCAAAGGTTGTTGCTGTTGTTGTTAAATGCCATCGAATCGTTTCTGACACACAGCAAACTTGTATAGGGTTTCCAAGCATTGGCTTGTGGGTTTGAAACAGTCCAGTGTTTATCTTATAACACCACACCACAGCAGGCGATGAAGTAAAATGACTGAACCAAGATCACACAGAAGAGGTAACTAGTAGACTAGAAGCTGAGGTTCCATGTCCTCTTTCCACGGCATACCCAGGGTTGTGAGGATCAAACGCAATTGAGAGTATGAAGATTGGAAGGCAACTGACAACTATTAATTAATATATGTGAGGCCTAAGGAACTCCACCATCATTGAGCCAATTCTGACTCACAGCAAGTAGAACTGTTCCATATGGTTTCCAAGGCTGTAGATCTTTATGGAAGCAGATTACCTCATCTTTCTTCTCTCAAAGCAGCTCATGAGTTAGAACCACTGACCAATGCTTAACCCACTGTGCCATAGGGCTCCAGCCTAAGGAAAGCATCCTTGAAATACTTTTTTCATATTTAACTTGGAATCCATCAAACAGAGAATTGGACACAGTTGTCTGACTAATCAATGGATTTAAAAAAGTCCCAGACAACTGCAGGAGATGAGCAGAATGTAGGCATCACTTTCCTATACAACCAAAGGTATGTCCTCCTTCAATTGTTCATCACATGGAGTCAAAAGGATAGCTGGATTTGCTGTCTCCACCTTGCCCTGCAATTTGCCTCCCCATCATTTTTTTTGTTCCCATCATATTATGGTCTGATGCTAGAAGCTGGGCCACCAAAATTTCACAAACCAGCAGGATCTCCTATGGTGGACAGGTCTTAGTGGAATTTCTAAACTAAGACAGACTAGGAAGAAAAACCTGGTCATGTATCTCTGAGAATGAGCCCTGATAGCATTGAACTGCTAACAGAAAGGTGAGCAGTTGGAATCCACCAGCCACTCCATGGAAGACAGAGGAGACTTTCTGCTTCCATAAGATTTACAGCCTTAGAACTCCTACATAGGGTCACTATGTGTCCAAATTGACTTGCTAGTGTGCATTAGTCAATGAAAACTCTATGGGCCGCAATACAGTCATATCTGGCCCAGTGCACCCTAGGTTGGAAGACACTAAAAATGCACAATGGTCAAAACAACAGGTGGGAGCATAGCCATGATCATACAGATGGTGCAGGACCAGGCTGTCTTTTGTTCTGTGGCACATGCAGGGTCAGATGTCATAGCTGAGTCAACTGCAAATAACAACAAAAAACCTGTCTCCTCAGTCTTAGTAATGCCTTTTCTATTTTCCCTGATCCTCAACACCTCTCCAGAGTGGTATCAGCAGGGCACCAGTACTTCTTAGAGACCAGAACATTCTAAGATTGTGGCCAGGGAGTGTCTTTGTCCAATCTGTCCTTTATTGCAATAATTATTCAATTTTTTGCTCAATTGCAAGCTACCAACCTCCGTACTATTGTGCAACAGAAACTTCTGGCTACCCTATCTGCCTGAGAGAGACTTCAGAAATATAAATAAACCTCTGACGATAGTAGCTACCATCTCAGGCTCTTTCCATGTGCTCAGTGTTAGATGGCCAGCTCACATCTATCCATCCCAGAGATACTGATTTGTAGTCAAGGTGGAAAATCATTGCTCTATCCAGATCATCTCCAAAAATTTATGATAGTTCTGCTTTTACTTGTCCAGAGTCTTAAATGTTGACCTTTCAAATAAACTATGGATCTCAGGGATAAGAGAATCCCTGAAGGTGATCAGTAAGTCAGTTCTTGGGATTCTGAGACAGTTCATAACCAGTTAACACAATGAATGTTAAGTCTGGCCCTTTTTTTCTGTTTAACTCTCACTAGTCCGGGTCTTTTGGCAAGGACATATGGGAAGATCTATCTGTGGAGAAGACCTGATTTAGACACCAGGCTTAACCTCAGAGATAAAAATTCTCCTTCTCAAGAGTCGTCAGCAGAAGAGAAAATTAAGTGAGAGATGTTGGGGACTCTAGGATCCTTCGAAAGAATCCAGTCCTTAACAGTGGGTGTTGTTAAGTGCCATTGAGTTGGTTCTGACTCATATAGACCCTGTATAGGGTTTCTTAGGAGTGGCTGGTGAGTTTGAACTGTCAGCCTGATGACTCACAGTCCAGTGCTTATCCTACAGTGTCACACTAGGAGTCCTAACAGTGGGTTGCTATTGGTGGTGTTGTTAGGTGTCATCGAGTTGGTACCAACTCATAGCAACCCTATGTACAACAGAATGAAACACTGCCCAGTCCTGGGCCAATTTCACAATTGTAGCCACTCTTGAGCCCACTGATGCTGTGACTTTGCCAATTCATCTCGCTGGGCATCTTCCTCTTGGCTAAAAACCATATTGACCCACATTATGCTCTCCACTACCTATAGACCTTTAAACATAGAATGAAAAGAAAAGGACCTTGGGCAAACACTTTATGGATTCCAAATGTAAAAGTAGCCATGAGTTTCTGCAGTTGTATCCCTGGACATGGACTCTGAGCCACACTTCTCTATCTCAAATCAAAACATCTAAATTCAGCACCTAGCCCATATGGGACAATTATAAAGAAAGAGTTATAAATATTATTGGCATATTTCATGTTTGTACAAAATAGAAAGACATATTGGCGGAGGTGGGAAAAGGCGACCAAGCTATGAAGATAGAAATGGGCCTGTTCTGTGTTTCTCTAATTTTAGGATTTAGAACTAATATCATAAGCTGAAGGAAAGCTTGGGCATTTGCACATCACCAATATGAGAAATCAAATGTTACAGAACAGCCCCAAGCATACAACTTGACCCATGAGAGGGGCTTAGTAATATACTGTTGTTGTTTTGTTGTTGTTGTTTAATAAATAGAAACTAGATGGAAGGGGAAATGGCCAGATGGGTGAATGGATGTATGGATGGACCAAGTGAGTCTGGTAAATGAACACCTTTTAAGTTAGCAGTCACAATATGGTTGATAAACAAGCGAGAAGCAGTTCTCTCCATGATGTCTTGTTGATTATCACCTTCCCCCATCATTGGAGCTCTGGTAGCATAATGAGTTACATGTTGGGATGCTAACTACAAGGTCAGCGGTTCCAGCCCACCAGGTGCACTGCAGGATAAAAATGAGGCTTTTGCTCCCATAAACATTTATAGCCTCAGAAACCCTAAACAGGGTCACTATGAACCAGAATTGACTCCAGGACATATCACCGCCACCACCACCCATCACTGCAGTTAACCCAGGAAGATATGTGTTAGGCCCAGGAGAGCTCCTTTAAAAGACTGATTTAGTTAGAACTGTCTTGGTTGCAAATGACAAATCTCTACTCGTAATGACAACAGAAAGGATATTAGAATATTTCAGTGATTACAAGGATCTATGCATTTTAGTCTCAGAAACTATCTAAAACAAAAACAAGAGTCATCTAGAGAGCCAGTTTCCTTTCGCTCTGTGCATCTGTTTCACTCTTTTCAATGTGCCTGCTTTACTTTCCTCTGTCATGATGCAGAATCACATGCCCTGTTTACCAAATCATGTGACAGAAAGTATCTGTAAATGATTCTTGAATTTTACAGCATATGGATCCAGGTACCAAGAAAATGTCTAAGTTGAATGTGTCAATTCCAAATTCCTAAGAAAGGAGAAAATTGTTTTGATTTTGGTCAGCTCCATTGCTGGGCCAGTCAACAGTGGCAAGGGGCTGGAATAAAGTTGTGTGAATGTAACTACTCATACACACCCATGTTTATCACAGCACTATTCACAACAGCAAAAAGATGGAGACAGCCTAAATACCCATCAATGGGAAGATGGATAAACAAATTTGGGTTCGTACACACAATGGAATACTAGGCAACACTGAAGAATAACGATGAATCTGTGAAACACTTCACAGCATGGATGAACCTAGAGAGCAATATACAAGAAGAGGGGAGTTAGCAGAAGAATGATGAAGTCAGCTGAAGACACAGGGAGGTATGCAAGGATTAAAGGAGATAGAGGTAAATAGTGATATATGCACAACAGTGCTCTGCGGGTAGATACACAGACAGAGACACAGGCTGAACAGGTATGGGAGGGAAGAGTGGGAGTATACCCACAAATATATAAGGGTTTAACAGAGGGTATTTGTACGTGGGTATTTACTTTTGCTTGGAGCTCTGTGGTTACGAATTGCACTGCTAATCTCACGGTCAGCAGTTCGAAACTACCAGCCACGCCACGGGAGAAAGATGAGGCTTTCTGCTCCCGTAAAGATTTACAGCCTGGGAAACCCTGTCCAGGGCCGCTATGAATCAGAACCGATTCCACGGCACATAACAGCTGGTGTGGCGCTGTGGGTTAATGTGCCAGACTGCAAAGCCATTTGACCTGCAAGGTCAGTGGTTCAAGCTAACCAGCTTGAACCCTATACAGACTCACCATATGGCAGAGTCAACTCAACAGCACTTAACAACAACAGCAACATTTACTTTAGCTACAAACACACTTATGAATTTGGTGGAGCATACAACTTGCAAAAACATGAAACTTCATAGATATTATCAAACATCTTAAGGCAAGGAGTTGCTGGGCCTCAGGGCCCTGAACCATAGTCCCAGAGACACCATGGCCACTTGACATAGCAGTCCACAAAGACAAATGTTCTACATCCTACTCTGGGATCTTAAAAACCCCTGAGCAGCAATCTAAGGTGTAATTATTGGTCTCTCCATGTGCAGAAGAAAAAAAAGTGATAGACATTGAAGATGCTTTTATAATCAACTAGTCCAATGAACCAATGGAGCACGTAAATCTGAATTATCATGACTCAGACCAAAAGACTTAGATGGTGTGTGACTAACACTACCAACTGCTCTGAAAGAAGGGTCCAGATAGAGTGGCAAAAATATGGGGAAAAAAACTCAAAACTATATATTTTAAAAAACAAAGACCAGTATTACTGGTCAGAAAAAGACGGAGGGAACCTAAGACTATGGCCCTCAACCACCCTTCAGGTCTGGAATGGAATTTACCATCATGGCCTAATTTTCAACCCAGAAGCAACTCGACAGCACTTAACAATAAGTAGATAGGTATACAGCGGAGACAACAACATATCTTACACGCTCCCCATGAAATGGTCAATCATTCAAAATCAAAAGGGCAACATTTACCTAAGGATAAAGTTGAGAAGGGATGGGAAGGAAGGAGGGTAGAATGAAAATAGGAACTACAGGGAGGAAGTGGGGACTCGACTGTTCTATGGAAGGGATTGCAATCATTGAGATGGAACAAAGTATATGACTTATTTACTATAAAACTGATGATATTGTCTGTAAACCTTTACTCAATTCACAATAAAAAAGTTTTAAAAAATTGAGGAAGAAGGAAAATATACTATAAAATGATGAATGAGAAGACAGCCCAAATCCCTATGAATAAATAGGCAGTACTGACAAAATTCTTGAACATCTCTGGACAAATTGTGATGTCTCTTTTCTCTGCCACCACTCTAATTCTACATACCTTTGAGTTTCCAGGGCTTTCTTCCTCAAAGCAACCATAGGCCCCTCACTGTGAAATCCTACCCAGGTATATCTGGACACTCAAATTCCAGATTTTACTTTACAATCTGGAATCTTCAGTATGCAACAGGAATCTCAGTTACTTGGTTGACTTCAAGGAACTTTGGAAATTCTCAACAGCCCGGGCTGGTAGAATGAGCAGAAATAGAGTCCAGTGTGCCCAATTTGAGAAAGGAGCCAGAAGGTAACTCAGTGTCCATAGTACAGATTGAGAGTTTATGCCCTCAGGAGATGGTATTCACACAACATCCTTCTTTAGTTGTTTTTGTTGTGAAGTGCTGTAGAGACAGTTCCGACCCATAGCGACCCTGTATAGGGTTTCCAAGAAGCAAGTGGTGAACTTGAACTGCCGACCTTGCAGTTCAAACGGCTTTGCAGTCTGGTGCATTAACCCACAGTGCCACACCAGGACTCCGTAGCTGATCATTAAAATGAGTCCTGCCCTCTGTATGTACCTGTGTAGTTCTTTGGTTTGTTCCACTACTGCTCCTGAAACCACTGCTTATCTCTCCTGTGTAGATTCCTCATTGGTCCAATTAACCCCCAACATCCTTTCTAGATCAAAGCTCAGTTCACAGATTAACTGGTCTGGAGTCCGGTACCCAACCACTACAGTCCAACTAACTGTGTTCTGGAGACACGGTCTTGATGCTCAAAGATCTGTGGATAAGCAACAGCAGCATCAACTAAGAGGTGTTTTGCTTTGTTGTGTTTTCCAGATTTCATCTTTTTAAATTGGTTTTATGAAGGATATCCTAAGCATTATATAAAACACAGCAGAATATTTTTTCTTCCAGTATTAACAACAACAACAAAAGAAGTTACAAACATTTTGAAGCTTTCTATGATCACACATAGTGATCTCATAGTGTGGACTTTAAAAACACCTCTCAATAATCCTATTTTTGATGAAGATTTCTTAGGTACATTAAAAAATTACTTTCTAATTATAATCAATAAATACTGTATACAAATATTCTTAATGCTCCTAGATACTTATTTGAACAACTATCTGGAGTTAGAAAACCAAGAGGGAAGAACGTACTCACCATTTCTCAAACCAAAAGAACTGAGGAAAAAATTCAAGCCTCAACTTTCAAAACTCAAGTAATCTATGGGCGGAGTATTGAATGAAGCAGAAAGCATCACAACAAAAGAAAGATGGAAGGCGTACACAGAGTCACTGCACCAAAAAGAAATGGTCAGTGTTCACTCATTCAAGGAAACAGCATATGACTAAGAGCCAGTGGTGCTCTATAATTGCTAATTGTGCTAGGAAGACAAGTCTTACAGATAGGTGGGTATTTAGCTGCCTATGTATTTTCAGGAAATCTTTGTTGACCAAAATTACGAACATCTCATCTCTCCTATAGGTCTACCAGTTTTGTCCTGATATACAAATATATGTTCTTCATCACATGACAAATAAAGATAAAAATTCTTCTGTAAAAAAAAAAAAAAAAGGAACAAGTGGTACTGAAGGAAGAAGTCCAAGTGCACTGAAGGCACGGGCATTGATGGAATACAAATTGAAATGTGTCAACAGAGGCAGCACTGCTGGCACTCACTCATCTATGTCAAGAAATTTGGAAGACACCTACCTGGTCAACTGATTGGAAGAGCTCATATTTGTGCCCATTCTAAAGAGATATGACACAGTGGAATGCAGAAATCATCGACAATATCAATATCACATGCAAGTAAAATTTTACTAAAGATCATTCAAAAGTGGCTGCAACAGTACACTGACAGAGAACTGCCATAGGTTCAAGCAGAAAAGAGTGTGGAAAGAGGGATATCATGCTGGCTGATGTCACATGGACCTTGACTGAAATCAGAGAATATCAGAAAGCTATTTGCCTCTGTTTTATTGACTATGCAAAGGCATTTAACTGGGTGAATCATGATTAGCTGTGGACTACATTGTGGCGAGTGAGTATTATGGAACAATAATTATGCTCATGAGGAACCTGGGCATAGATCAAAAGGCAGTACTTTGAACAGAACAAGGAGACACTGAATAGTTTAAAATCAGGAAAGGTGTGTGCCAGATTATATTCTTTCATCATACTTATTCAATCTGTATGCTGAGCATATAATCTAAAAGATTGAATTATATGAAGAAGAATGTGGCATCAAGATTGGAGGAAGACTCACTGATAACCTGTGATAATGCAGGTGATACAACTTTGCTTGCTGAAAATGAAGATGACTTAAAATACTTACTGATAAAGATATGTAATTGTTTAGAAATGGTCCTGGTGTGGCACTGTAGATATAATATCATTGAAAATACCATGGCTTGGGTCAGGCACTCTATAGTAAAATACCACGGCTTGGGTCAGACACTCTTTAGTCCTCAAACTGACTACTTTGCTTTTTGCTTTTTTTTTTTAGTTTTTATTGTGAGTTGAGTGAAAGTTTACAGGGCAGATCATCAGTTTTGCATTCAACAAATGGTATACTTTGTTTCATTGGTGGTGGTGGTGGTTTTGTGCCAGGGAGTCGGTTCCAACACGTAGTGACCCTGTACAGAGTTTCCAAGGCTGTAAATCTTTATGGGAGCAGAAAGCCTCATCTATCTCTCATGGAAGAGCTGGTAGTTTCAAACTGTTGACCTTAAGGTTCACAGCCCGAATCATAACCACTACACTACCAGAGCTCCTTTATTACAATGATTATAATCCCCTCCATGTACCATCAGTTAACAGTATTTCTCTCTATTCACCTTAGCTCTTTTTTTTTTTTTTGTAAACACTCAGGCATATATAATCATTTAAACCATCAAAGGACACATTCTGCAAGTGTTTCTCCTGGCCACCAGCTCTCAGTCGCTCTCTTTGTCTAGAGTCCTCAGCTGCTCCCTCTCTCCATGTCCCCATCTCTGCCTCCATCTTTGGTGTTGCCCCTTCTCTGGATAAGGTTTCACATTCCGCTTGTACTCTTCTCCTTGTCCTAGGGTCCTCTGTTTCTGGACTGTAAGATTAACTACTCCCCCATTTGTATTACAAGACTTCTACCTTTACAACTGTGACTGTTGTAATTAGTCATGATAACAATTACTCACTATTGAATCAGAATCTTATCCCCATCTCTTTTTACCAGATTCATCTAGACAAGATGAAAACTATTCAGTGGGGGTTCTATCTTCCCCCGCACAGTCTTAAACTAAACTCCATCTTGAAACCTTGTAAGCCAGTCACTCGGTGCCTTTATCACCCTCTCATTTTAGGTATACAGTGTCTAGATTGCCCGTTCCTATCTATCCTGTATACAGAGGGGATAGCACTGATATTTAATGTGAAGACTCCTTCCCTCTCTGATGGTATTTAAAGTTACTACCTCCATGAGTATAGGTCAAGTTCATAAAATCATAGCATTTACCCTAATTTCCTTTATCAAAAAAATTTTTTTTTAATCTCCCTCTAGTCGAGTTCTGATTATCAAGCCATCAAGGCTAGGTCAAATGGGTAGTGTCTGCAAGTTTGGGTGATCTCGTGCTTCTCCCCTCACTTCATATCAGCTGGATGCTTCACTCTCAGCTCTAGTCCTCTGTAGCTATGTCCTTGTACATGGGCTCAGGTGTCCCCAGGTCTCACCATACTTTGAACAACCATCCATTTCTCTTCTCCAGGTCAACAGAAGTCTATGGACCATGGGTGAACTCAGCCCATTTCTTCATTGCTGTCTTTCCCCCTCTTCCACTCACCAGTAGACCAATGAGGTCATCAGCAAGCTTACATGCCTGCTTATGTGTTCCCTTTGAGTTTTCATCTTAGAGGTGGTCTGACATCTTTGCTTTTGAATACTTTGTCTTGTACAGCAGATTTGTCTAATGCAATAAAGTCCAAATCAATGTTTTCAATTTAGAAATTCTCAGGGTCTGCATAGACTTACTGATCATCCGGGTGATTTATAAACCCCCTCACTGCCATTCAGTCTATTTCAACTTAGAGCGACTCTTTTGGACAAAGAAGAACTGCATTAGGCAGTATTGCATTAGGCAAATCTTATGCACAAGATTACTTTACAGTGTTCAAGAGCAAAGATGTTAGTTTGTTTCATAACAAATGCAGTCCTCATTTCTGTAACTGGTCATATGACTCTAGCTGGGTCTTAGAACTACCTTCTTCACCACCCATTCTGTATTTCATTTTTCCTCAACAAGCACCTCAGTAAGTCATGGTTCTTGACCTTAGATGGTGACCTAAGCCTTCATTCTTGAAGGGTCTGCGTCATTAGTGGTCATGTCAGAATTGGGTTTCTATAGCTTAAAACTTACTTGAATCACAGGTCATGGTATTATCAAGATATGTTCTAGTCATTATGCAATATCAAACTGATTTCCCTTTGGTAATCAGTATGAATAACACCAGCCAATTTAGTAACTCCCTTTTTTACCTACCTATTGATCCAGAGGCATGAGAAACCCAAAGTGGCTGGGGTAGAAGTTTGGGGAGGCATTCTTAATTTCCAATTCAATGGAATCAGTATTGTGTCTCTGAGTGGGAGTACTCCCCCTTTGGAAATAAAATCTCCTGAACAGAAGAGTGTAGGGTTGCAGAGACAGGAAGAAAAAAAAAATGTGCAAGTGGGTCACTAGAAGTAATAGTAAGTAGTGTTCCTCCCCTTTCCACTCCTTAGTTCCTCAACCCATGAATTCTGGTTATTAGAGAACTAGCCCCTTATATTGAAACAGCACTGTAAACCATTAGAGCATATACAACCTTCTGGAGAGCATTGCCCCAACCCTGCAAGGTAGTGTCCCCTAGCTGCACTGTAATTGTGTCTTTAGAAGGCCATTCCGTAGTTCAACCAAGCCAGTTCCTTCAGGATGATAGGGGAAATAGAAAGACCAGTGAATTTCATATGCATGCAACCAACCATTGCTACATTTCATTTGCTGTGAAGTGAGTCCACTGATACGAGGCAATGCTGTATGAATTACCACAACAGTACATAACGCCTTCTCTAAATCCATGAATGATTGCTTTGGATGATGCAGTGCATTCAGGGAATGCAAATCTATATCCAGAGGAAGCGTCTATTCCAGTAAGAACAAAACACTGCCTTTTCTATGATGGAAGTGGCCCAATGTAATCAACCTGCCACTAGGTTTCTGGCTGATCTCCACAACAGATGGTTCCATTTCACAAACTTAGTGTTGGATTCTGCAACTGACAGATTAGACACTCAACAGTGGCTGTGCCAAGTCAGCCTTGGTGAGTGGAAGTCCATGCTGCTGAGCCCATGAATAACCTCCATCCCGGCCACCATGGCCACTTTGTTCATGAGCCCACTGAAGAAAATGGTCATGGTGGCAGGAATGGTTTGATATTGCATAATGACTGTAAAAAGAATGGGTCTGGAATACAAGAGATTCCTTAGACAGGAGTGACTGGGGAAAGAAACCGTTTGGTTCCCACAAAACATGTCCTCTTATCTACTTGATTTTTAAAATTAACCTTTACTTAGGAAACCCTTTAGTGAGTATTCATATGAGACACAAATTACTTCAGTGTTGTTGTTTTTTTAAACCATTCAGAGAGGTCTATCCACATACCTTTTCACCACACCTACTTGTCACCAAGTTTTCAATCATGCTCCTCCCAACTCCCTGCTCATCGCGTCAAATCAATGGCAACAGCTCATGGTATAGTACACAGTCCCATATCTGACCATTTTTCCTTGCAAGAAAAATGAACAACCAGGTATACTGCTCAAAGTTCTGCTCATGGGAGTATTTCACCACTGTCCTTCAGGGAAGTCCCAGAAAGGAGCTGTAGTGTTTCTGCTGTCCACTTCCCAGTGGTGCCTGCATATCATGTAGAGCCATCTGTAAACCAACATGAGTGTTCTCTTCCTCAGTCAACTGATCTTCAGGAACTCCACATGAGTGCAAAGGCATAGACCAGGAGAGGGAAGGTAATGTGACAGGAGTGGAGACCATGGGCATTTGGACTACCTCCTAATGCAACTTACTGGTGCCTTCAGGTCCTGCTCAAGCCCAATCCTGTATATACAATTTCCATCTAAGGATGAAATGCTATTGTTCACATCTCACTTTATGACTCTGTGGGTCAGACAACACCTAGTTGATGATGGGCAGCTCAGGCTGCATAGTGCTTGGTGACCCCTGGTCAGGCAGTGAGTCTCTACTAAAGCCCAGTAACAAGCCAAAAGTTGTTTCTAAAAGCAGAGTAGTTAACTGTAAAGGATGGTAGGGCTTTGTTCCAAAATTCTAAGTGGTTGCACTGTGATTCACCAATAGAGGACTTTCTTGGTGAAAGTAGGTCCCTCTGATCTCTGCTTCATTCCCTCTCCTTTTGTCTCTTGCAAGATAAAAGATGTTGCAGGCCACATATCAGGGAACTTCCCCTTGCATCAGATCAGGGCTATAATGGGATTAAGGGTTTTGCATCCCACCTTTAAAGAACCCAGGTAGTACTGAACTACTGAGCACAAAGTCAGTGGTTCAAATCCACCAGCCACTCTATGGGAGAAAGGTGGCAAACTTCTGCTCCTATAATACAGACTTGCTATCGGACTTGAGGGCAGTGGTGTTTGGGGTTGTTTTTATCTTGGAGGGGAATGTAGGGGTTACCCTGGCCTTATTCCTCTTATTGGTTTATCATATCAGATCACATCATGAGAGATCATCATATAACTGCCATGTTACATGATCATGGCCCAGAAAATTGACACATAATTCTGAGAAACACAATTCAATCCATGACACATAGGAAAGCAATGCAGTGGCATTTCAGGCATTTGGACTGCAGCTAGGGAAGGGAGAATTGTTCACTTGTTGCAGGAAGACTATAATTCGGGGAGGAGGGTATTTTGTTTTATTTTGTTTCTATAAGAGTCCTTCCTCATCCCATAGCATTTGCCTCAAGTTGTTGCTGAGTGAATACTATTGTGCTGATTCTGATTCATAGTGAACCCATGTGACCTAGTAGAACTACTCACAGAGTTTTCTGGATTGTAATCATTAAGGAAACAAATCACCAGGTCTTTCTCCTGTACAACTACTAGGTAGATTTGAACTACCAACCTTTCAGTTAGCAACCAAGCACTTAGCCATGGCACTACCAGGATTCCTCAGTCTGTCCATTCTTTTGTCTCAGATAAAAGCTGACTTGCTAAAGCAAATCCTTACCATGAATCAGCATTGCTAACTTCCTATACAAAGAGCATTATAAGGACTTGTATCCAAACTTCATATTTTGAAAATATAAAAATTAAAACCAGGAGAGAAGATGTTGAGCAAGGTCCAGGAGCTAATTAAAGCTTCAACTGATTCCAAATCCCAGAATTCCCAATTTTTCTATGAGGGTTCCATTCACTAGCTAAGCTGCCACAAGGCAAATACTGCTTCATGTGGAGCTATGGGGGATAACAGAGCACAGAGGAGGAACAATGTGGGTACTTCTCAGACACCATGTTGCTAGCAAAAACTGGAGACAAAGATTTGCCAATTTTCACATGAATGTATGGAATTAAGGGTCCACACCACCTCATTCTTTGGAATATAGAGAGAGCCTTCCAGAACTTTCTGAGAGGACTTTTAAGGAAACATCAAGTACAGAACTTGAAAACAACTGTCCCAGTTGCTCCTAGAGTCGCTGTATTTTGACTGCAGCTGTGGAGAATTGCTGTTGAATTCCATTCTCCATGTTGCTCTAAAAGCATTTCAAAGACGTTCTGAGAAGGCCGTGTGCACTTTGGTAAATTGAAAACTATTTGTGATTTGCCATCCATCACCATCTCTCAACATCTACCACCAGAAAGTGGTGGGGCCCACAGGGGAGAAAGTCAGACCCAAGTCAGGGGGCCTACTCACATTTCCAGTTGCCTCTGTCTCTCTGAGTGACCTTAAAATAATATATGTCCCTTTGTGTCCTCATAGTGGAAATTTTAGAAGGATGAAGACACAGCATACACTTCTGTTTGCAATATACCTGCTTTTCAAGAATTGTAAGCATCTGTGAAGTTAGAATAGAAAGTCCTTCCTTAAGCATTCTTCTATTAATATGAATTATGCAATGTTGAATTTACTTTAATACCCAGCCACTATAATTGCTCATGAGGAATCTGTACCTGGACCAAGAGGTAGTTGTTTGGACAGAACATGGGAATACTGAATGGTTTAAAGTAAAGAAAGGTGTGCGACAAGGTTGTATTCTTTCACCATAATTATTCAACTTGCATGCTGAGCAAATAATCCAAGAAGCTGGGTTCTCAGCATCAGGATTAGAGGAAGACTCATTAACAACCTGCGATATGCAGATGATACAACCTTGCTTGCTCAAAGTGAAGAGGACTTAAAACATTTACTGATGAAGGTCAAAGAGCACAGCCTTCAATATGAATTACATCTCAATGTAAAGAAAACAAAAATCCTTACCACTGGACCAATAAACAACGTTCTTATCAACGGAGAAAAGATTGAAGTTGTCAAGGACTTCATTCTTCTTGGATCAACTATCAACACTCACTAAACAGCAGTCAAGAGATCAAATGACATATTACATTAGGCAAATCTGCTGCACAAGACCTTTTTCAAGTGTTGAAGAGCAAAGATGTCAGCTTGAGGACTAAGGTGCACCTGACAAAAGCCATGGTATTTTCAATAACCTCATATGCATGTGAAAGCTGGACAGTGAATAAGGAAGACAGTAGAAGAATTGATGCGTTTGAGTTATGGTGTTGGAGGAGAATATTGAAAGTGCCATGGGCTGCCAAAAGAACCAATAGATCCGTTTTGGAAGAAATGCAGCCAGAGTGCTCCTTACAGGCCAAGGTGGCCAAACTTCGTCTCTCATACTTCGGGCATATTGTCAGGAAGGACCAGTCGCTGGAGAAGGATATCAGGTTCAGTAAGGTGGAGGGTAAGAGAAAAAGAGGAAGACCCCCCAACGAGATGGATTGGCCAAGTGTCAGCATCAGTGGACTCAAGCATGGCAACAGTAGTGAGGTTGGCCCAGGATCTGGCAGTGTTTTGTTCTGCTGTGCATAAGGTCACTATGGGTAGGTACTGACTTATTGGCACCTAACAACAACAATAATTGCCTCTAAGGTAGATACATTTGTTAAGGGACATTTATTATTTCACTACCTTTTCTCATTATTCAATCTTATAAGTATAAATGTTAACACAATTCTTACTAAGATTTATTAAGCATTATTTCTTGGGGTGGCAAGAGAATTGTCGGACAGAGAGGAAGTAAGGAACATGATAATGTTTAGCAAAAGAAGCCAATTTTATTCCACAAATAAAAAACAAATAAAGTTAAAACAATAGGCAAGACCAAACTGTAGTGTTTTGTGATACTTTTTAAGGTGACAAGTAAAGAAATGATTAGCATAAATGATTGCTTTGGGTGGGGTCAATGGAAGAAAGCAGTGGTGGGTAGATCCATGGGGTGGGGAGTGGCTTTGATAAACTTTGTATAGTTAACAGCTCTATTTCTTAATCTGGGTAGCAGTTATAGGTAAACTCACTTTGTGGTCAATTTTTGAATAATCTAAAGAATAACCGTTTGTTGCCAACTACCAATCCAGCGGCCAGGGGTTAAGACATGAGAGAGAGTTTTAATGTGAGAACTACAGTAGGAATCCTGGTGTGGTGGTATAGGATAAGCACTGGACAGTTAACTACAAGTTCGGCGGTTCAAACCCACCAGCCGCTCCTCGGAAACCCTATTTAAAGTCGCTATGAGTTAGAACTGACTCAACAGCACTTAACAACAATAACAAGGTAGGAATGGTGTGTCAGCTGTGAGGGACTTGGAGAGGAAAGAGGGTTCCAGAAACCATGGATGATGAGCACATACTCAATGCAGAGCCAATTCACAAGACCAAGTTAACTTTTGCAAATGACTGTGCAAATGTATCCAGTCAGTTAAAATAAACCAGGGCTTCAAATCAGTTTCAGTCATGGCTAACAGAGTGAAACTGGAACAGACCCAAATTTGAAAAATTGGAATGATGGCAAATGATAGCGAAAGTGGGAAAAACTATGAGTCAAAGTTGTGCAATGGGAGGTTTGGTAGATGCACAGTGAGCTGTTTCAAAGCATGATGCAGGAGATTGTCAGGACATAGTAGGTCAACATCTTTGAGCAGAGCACCATTGTTTCAGCCTTTGCCCATCAAGAGGTACGTTGCTGTGCAATGCACATATGTTCTTACTTTCTAAGAAAAAATTTAAGTTTATAGCAGGAAGTCAAGATGTACTTTTCCCCCTTCCAGTTCTCATTCCAGTTCACCCACGTTCTACAAATTTAAAGCTGTTCAGGTTTCACTAATTCAACTATGACTGAACCAGGAAGAACCAGTTTGAAACCCTGAAGTGAACACAGCTCCCTACCCCACCCGAAGTCCCTGGAGTACTCTTACTAATGATGGGAGTGGCAGGCACCATGGGGGTTTTTAGGGGAAAAGTTTAGGGTAACTCCTATCTTTCAAATGACAAGTAAACAGATACTTGCCTGGTGTACAGGAGAAACTAGAGAAACAAAATAGCTGTGATTTTTCAATAGGGCACTTCACAGAAAACATAATCTGCTGTTACTAGATGCGGTTCTCCTTCCCTCCCTCCCTCTGACTCAAATGAAATTGAAAGAGATTTCAAACACTCATTAAGCAAGCCTCTCTTTTCTCCAAGTAAAAGGGAAAGAAGAATGTTCTACATTGACCTTTAAGCCTGAAGGTTTTTCAAACCAGACATCCCTAGACTGAAAATCTTTGCTTCACACTGGGCTCAATGATATATATATATTTTTTAATTAAATGAGACTAAGAAGAAAAAGATAAACTCTCTGTATCATAGACAAACCTATTTCCAAGGTCAGCGGTTCAAACCCACCATGCCTTGAAACCCCTATACAGGGTTGCAATGAGTCTGAATTGACTGCACAGCACTTAACAACAACAAAGTATCACACACACACAAAAAATTCTATCCATATAAAGCCAATTGAGAGTGGGACATTGTCTATCAAGAAGAGGCTTTCTGGTCATCCCCAGAATAACCACCAACAGCATCATCAAGTTGTGTGCCACACATCTGACTATGTGAGAAGACTTATATTCATCAAAAAAAAGAAAGAAAGAAAGAAAAATGGTTTGTATGTGCCTCCCTCTGAATAAGATATGTTCCTGGTATCTCTAGAAAGTCCCTTTTCCTACCTAGAATCCAATTTCTCATTCCTGACCATTTATTTGAGATTTCTCTTCAGAGTCCTTTTCTACAGAACACCTGTGTAGTGAGTTGCTCACTTTTCTTCCTCCCACAAGTTCCGGAATTGGTGCTTACACCCTTTACCTACCTCCTCTCACCTCCAACCTTTGACTCCTATACAGGCATCCAGAGATTCTCAAACCTGTTAGTTATCAGGACCTTTTTATGCTCTTAGAAATAGTCTCCCAAAGAAGTTTTTTATGTGGGCTATCGATCATGTTGTTGGGTGCCATCATCAAGTTGATTTTGACTCATGGGAACCCCATGTAACAGAGTAGGACTGTCCCATACGGTTTTCTAGACTGTAATTGTGATGGGAATAGACCACGGGGTCTTTCTTCCACAAAGACACTAGGTGGGTTCAAACTACCAAACTTTCAGTTAGCAGCCTAGCACTAAACTACTGCACTTGAATAGCAAACATTTATTAATTAGTTTGAAAATAGCAATAATGAACCCATTGCATATCAGCATAAGTGAGATTTATAATTTAAAAGCTATATTTACTAAAACAAAATAAATCAGTGCACAGAATTAAGTTTTTTAGATTTTCTGAAGATCTCTTTGTTTGGCTAATAGAATACAGCTGGATTCTCATATAAGTTTCTGCACTGTCTGTTGAGATTTGTGGTTTTGATTGAAGTATATGAAGAAAATCTGGCCTCGCATAGAAACGTAGTTGGCAAAAAATAAGTATTTTAAATCTCCTTTAAAATAATTACGGATATTCTTCTTTGACACTACACCAAAACTCAGCAGTGCTAATTTAATATTATATTAAAACTCAACAAGTATCAATACACTTTGCACATTGTTTACATGAATGTGTATTTGTTGTTGTTGCTAAGTGCTGTTGAGTAGGTTCCGACTCATAGTGACCCTGTATAGGGTTTCCAAAGCACAACTGGTGAGTTTGAACTGCCAACCTGTGGTTCATACCGACCTTGCAGCCCAGCACTTTATCCCACAGTGCCACACCAGGATTCCTAAAGTATATTATTTATCTTATAATTTAATGGAGTTTTTATTCATGTATAAATTGCTAATATCATGCTTTGGTCATTTAGAAAATATTGGTTTACTGAGTTACATAGTTGTTGTTGTAAAGTGCTGTCAAGTCAGTTCCGACCCATAGCGACTCTGTATATGGTTTCCAAGGAGTAGCTGGTGTGCTTGAACTGATGACCTTGCAGCTGAAATGGCTTTGCAGTCTAGTGCATTAACCTACAATGCCACACTGAGTTACATAGATCTTCCCAGTGGTGCTGGAGAATCAGCACTGGACTGTGAATCACAAGGTCAGCAGTTCAAACCCACTAGCAGTTCCTCAGAAACGCTGCATGGGGTCACTATGGGTCAGAATCAATTCGACAGCACTTAACAAAAATAAAAAACAAAACAAAACAAAAAACTGGTATGCCACTGTAGAAGCACTGGGTTGCTAACCACATCCTCTCCTCTGGTCATAAATTATTTGCATTCCTGTAACACTCAGAATCCATTTGCCCTTCACTATTGGACTTTGACTCGAGATCTAGTATTTCATCATCTAGATCGGGTCTGGATGTGATTGGGGCTCCACAAGTGTGGGTGTCAGCTACAGTTCTTAGAGTCTAATCCTGTAGACCTGTAAGTGGAAGAGAATAATTATATGCAGTAAACAAAACTTTTAGACCTCAAACGTCTTTAGACAGGAAATAGGTTAAGAATACTTGGTGTATGCTGATGAGTTGATTCCAACTCATTAGGATCATATGTGACTGACTGGAACTGCTTTATAAGGTTTCCTAGACTTATAAGAGTTTATAGCCACCAGGGAATCCTGGTGTGCTACTGTAGGATCAGCACTGGACTGTTCACCACAAGATTGGCAGTTCCAACCCACCAGCTGCTCCTCAGAAACTCAATCCAGGGTCACTGTGAGTTGAACTGACTGGACAGCACTTAACAACAACAATATATGTACATATTACACACCCAGCATACAGTGGTGAAACAGATAAGATAGGCAAATAGGCACTCTTGTTCAAAAAGAGAGAATGCAAGGCAAGCACTGGCCCAGCCTGACACATATCACCAGTTCCTTGGTTAGGGCCCAAGACTGTTCTTGGGGAAAAATTCACCACAGACCAGGGCCCTAACCATTCGGCTCTTGAGTTTGGCTTTTTAGTTCTTTTCCTCCTATAGATATGACCTGTGTTTGCAGTTGAGTAATATTCTTGGAGAAGGAACTCTGATAACACAATGGTTAAATAACACTGGGCTACTAGTCAAAAAGTTGGCAATTTGAATTCACCAGTAATTCAACAGGAGAACTGACTTGGTGAATTACTCCCATAAAGATTACAGTTTATGAAACCTTATAAGGCAATTCTAGTCTGATATATATGTCACTATTTATTGGAATCAACTCATCAGCACAAAACAAGTATTCTTAACCTGCTTTCTGTCTGACATAGTGTGAGATCCAAAAGGCGCTTCTCATTGTTTACTAAAGTCTTTGCCCCTTTAAGTCCAAAACAGAACGAAGACAGTAAAATCAAGTTAAAGGGGATGGTGTGGAATAGCCCTGAAAGGGAAAAGAACCTGAGGAGGTCAGAGGGTGGTCTAAGAAACTTGTGAGATGACAGCTTTACCTTAGGGATAACGTATTAGCTGATGGCCAGATCTGAGCTTTCCCTAGAAAAACTCAGCTCACTTCTTCTCCACTCCCAAAGGGAACAAGAAATGTGACCTCCAGTACCTAAAACCTAAGACAAGACCTTTGGTCTTTTAGCCTCAAGATCTTAAATATATATTTTTTCTTGTTGGTCATTTTTACAGTTTATACCTTTTTAACATAAAAATAGTAAGTACTTATAAATTTCAAACAATCCACAAGTAAGTCTCCTCATTTTAAGTTTTCAGACTGCCCCCTTTTCCCCCCAAGGTAATACTGTTGCCAATTCCTTAGTGCATCTGGTGTAAAATATCTATGGATAAGAATAGATGATCATTTATTGTTTACATAAATGGGAGCATGCTGGGCATACTATTATTCCCTCTTTTATTTTATCCTTAGTCATGTATCTTGGAGATTATTCCATAAGAATATATGTAAATCTGTTTCATTCTTTCTTTCCTCTACTTTATTTTGTGACACATTCTCCACCTTAATAAAAATGGTATCAGCAATGGGCTCAAATGTAACAACTGTGAGGATGGCGCAGGACCAGACAGTGTTTCAATCTGTTGTGCACAAGGTTGCTAGGAATTGGAACCAACTCAATGGTACCTAGCAACTAGATTAAGACAAGTCTATTACTGAGTGAACTTGTCTGCAGCCATTCATCATTTGTAGAGACATGTTTAAAGGTGTTTTGTTTGAAAGAAATGCATGTATGTATGAACTAGAACCCTAATAGCAATTTTTTATTTACCCTCGTATTATCTCATTTAATACAAAAATATTAGTTAGTTGCTATCACTATTATTTCAGCCTTACAGGGAAAGAAACTGAGGTGGTAGCTAGTAAGTTGTTAAGTGTCATCAAGCTGGTTTTAACTCACAGTGTCCCTGTATAGGGTTTCTGAAGCTTTAATCTTTGCAGGAGCAAAAAATCTTATCTTTTTCTCACAGAGTGACTGGTGGGCTCAAACTGCTGACTTTGTGGTTTTTAGTCCATTACTTATTAGAGAGTCAGGTCACTATGAAACTATTGTACACACTAACCTTTATGTTAGAACAGCCACCCTCTTTGAGACCCTCCGTCTCATCCCCTCCAGATATACGCTTTCAGAGAATTCTAAGCAAAGAGAGTTTCTAGCACTTGATCAAAAGGCTCTGCAGTAAACATGTTACCATTCCTGTTGTTGTTGTTAGTGTTGCTGTTAGGTGCCGTCAAGTTGATTCCAGTTCATAGTGACTGTATCTATGTACAACAGAAGGAAACACTGCCCGGTCCTTCACCATTCTCACCATCACTGCCATGTGTGAAGACATTATTGCAGCTGCTGTGCTAATTCATCTGGTTGAGGGACTTCTTTGTCACTGACCCTCTGCTTTAAAAACAATTATTATATCCTTCTTCAATGACTGATCCCTTCTGATAACATATCCAAAGTGCAAGTGATTAAGTCTTATCCTCCTCAGTTCTAAAGAACACTGTGGCTATACTTCTTTAAAGACAGATTTTTTGTTTTCTTAGCAGTCCATGGTATATTCAATATTCTTCGCCAACATAATTAAAAGGCATCAAATTTTCATTGGTTTTCTTTATTCGTTATTCAACTTTCACAAGCATATGAGGTAACTGAAAAGATGCTGGCTTCAGTCAGAAGCACCTTAGTCCCCAAAGTGACGTCTTCACTTTTTAATACTTTTAAGATTTCTTTTGCAGCAGATTTAACACAATACATTGATTTCTTGACTACTGTTTCTGTGGAGACTGAATGTTGATCCAAGTAAAATGAAATCCTTGATCATTTCGATCCTTTCTCTGTTTATCGTGATGTTGCTTATTGGTCCAGTTGTGAGGTATAATCCATTCTGAAGTCTGTAGTCTTTGAGTCCTTTGGATCCTCTTCACTTTCAGCATATTCATGAGTCTTCCTCCAATTCTGATGCCACATTCTGGTTCATACATAATCTACCTTCTTGAATTATTTGCTCAGCATACAGATAGAATAAGTATGATGAAAGGATATATAACCTTGATTCACACCTTCCCTGATTTTCCTGTTTCAGAAAGGATTTTAAAGGGGCCAGGGTTATTAGTATTGTTAAAAAATCAACTCTCCACACCCAGCGCTGCATTAGCACCCACAGCAGTTAAATCTCAGTGCATCATAAGTCATTGAGCATTATTTCAATGGTCATTGTAGGAATTTGCAGGAAACATCCATCCCTGAAGGGGGTGCAAGTTTGCCCCTCAGCCAGTCCTTGATGTCTTCAGATCAGGAAAGAGGCATAAATATTTTTTAAGATGACGCTAAAGCACACACATTTACTGCAAATCCAATCGACCAGTTTCCCCAACCAGCATAATTTATCTTGAAACAGCACAGGTGGCCTGTGTTAGGAACAGCTCCAGCCCTGCCACCCAGTTCACCAGGCCACAGTCTCACACTGCCCCCTGCAGTCAGACTTTGGTCTTTACATAGATCCTCAAACAGCCCATACCTCATCACTGCAGGTAGAATCCATACCTATCTTTGGTCTGGAGACTGAAAATAAAGTTCTGCCTGGTAGGTGCAGTGAGAGTCTCTATGTGTTCCTTGAGGGCCGGTGGGTCTAGAAAGCACGTCTTGAGGGACTCTGATCAGAATATGATTTTCCTGTTTACAGGACTAAATTAGAAAGATAACATTTTAGCAAGATTGGTTTGATGGATTCACCCCAGAGCCAGACGCTTTCCCATGTCTACTCCCATTCTACAATTCAGGACGGTAGCCCCTGAAAAGGAGAAGATAGGGACTACGTTAAAGTAAATACAGTGGGTACAGACAGAAACAATCAAACTGAAAAAATGAACTGCAGACTCAACCACATATCCACAAATAAAACCCTTAACAGAAGCAAATACTAAAGGCAACTGAAACCCTGTTCAAAACCCAAAACAAACATGCTGATAAAGATCATTGTTGTTGTTGATAAGGATCTTCAAGCTGATTCCAACTCGTAGTGACCCTGTGTTGGGTTTTTGAGGAGCAGCTGGTGGGTTTGAACTGCCAAATTTGTGGGTTTCAGTGCAATGCTGGTGCTACAGCACCACACCATAAGAATAGGGAGAGTAGAATTTTGCTTTCTGTTGTTTTTAGGTACCATCCGGTCAGTTCCTACTCACAGCGGCCCTATGCACAACAAAATGAAACACTGTGAGGTCCTGTGCTATCCTGGTATGGCGCTGTAGGATCAGCACTCGACTGCAAACCACAAAATCGACAACTCAAACCACCCAATTGCTCCTCGGAAACCCTGTACAGGGTCGCTATGAGTCAGAACCGACTTGATGGCACCTAACAACTACAACAATATGCCATCCTCACAATCATTGTTGTATTAGAATCCATTGTTGCAGCCTCTGTGTAAATCCAACTTGCTGAGGGTATTCATCTATTTTGTTGACCTTCTACTTTACTGAGTATGCTGTCCTTCTCCAGAGACTGGACCCTCCTGATCACATGTCCAAAGTACGTAAAAGAAGTCTCACCATCCTCACATCTAAGAAAGCACTCTGACTATACTTCTTCCAAGCAGATGTATTTATTCTTCTGGCAATCCATGGTATAGTCAATATTCTTCATCAACATCATAATTCAAAGGTATCAGTTGTTAGGTCTTCGTTATACACTGTCCAGCTTTCTCATGCGCAAGAAGTGATTGGAAATATTATGGCTTGAGTAGGCATACCTTAGTCCTTAAAGTGATCTTTGCTTTTTAACACTTTGAAGAGGTCTTTTGTAGCAGATGTACCCAATGCAATATATTGTTTTGCAGACTAATGACATATTCATTGCAAATACCTTTTTTGACAACATAAAAGATGACTATACGCATGGACCTCACCAGATGGAATGCACAGAAATCAAATTAACTACATCTGAGGGAAGAGATGATGGAAAAGCTACATGTCATCAGACAAAACAAGGCCAGGGTCAGACTGTGAAACAGACAATCAATTGTTTATATGGCTGAAGAAAATTAAAACACATCCACCAGAACCCAAATATGACCTTAAATATCCCATCTAATTTAGAAATCATCTCAAGAACAGATTTGATACATAAGATACTAATGATCAGAGACCTGAAGAGTTGTGGGATGAGATCAAGAACATCAGACAGGAAGAAAGCAAAAGGTCAATAACAAGACAAGAAAGAAGTAAAACACACAAAATGAATGTCAGAAAAGACTCTGAAACTTACTCTCCAGCATAAAGATGCTAAAGCAAATGGAAGAAATGAGGACGTAAAGAACAGAACAGAAAACTTCAAAGGACAGCTTGACAAGACAAAAGTCAAGTATTATACTGTCATGTGCAAAGACTAGGAGTTAAAAAACCAAAAGGAAAGAACACGCTCAGCATTTCTTAAGCTCAAAGAATTGAAAAAAGAAACTCAAGCCTCAATTTGCAATATTGAAGGAGTCTATAAACAAAACATTGAATAATGCAGAAAATATCAAAAAAAGATGGACAGAATACAAAATCTCTATACTAAAAAGAAATGGTCAGTGTTCATCCATTTCAAGATTAAGATCAAGAACCAATGGCACTGAAGGAAGAAGTCCAAGGTATACTGTAGGTATTGGCAAAGAACAAGGCTTGGTAATTGATGAAATACAAATTGAAATATTTCAGCAAACTGATGCAGCATTGGAGTCACTCACTCATCTATAACAAGAAATTTGGAAAAGAGCTACCAAGCTAACTGATTGGAAGAGATGTATATTTGTGCCCATTCCAAAAAGAGGTGACTCAATGGAATGCAGAAATCATTGGACAATATCACTAATATTGCATGCAAGTAAAATTCTGCCAAAAATTCAAAAATGGCTACAACAATGCATTGACAAGGAAGTGCCAGAGGTCCAAGCTGGATTCAGAAGAGGATGTGGAATGAGGGATATCACTGCTGATTTCAGATGGATTTTAGCTGCAAGATGAGCATACCAGAAAGATGTCTGCTTGTGCTTTATTGACTATGCAAACCCTTTTCAACAGGGTGGATTAAGACAAGGTATGGATAACATTGCAAAGAAATATTCTAGAATACTTAATTATGCTCATGAGGAACCAGTACATAGATACCTTATTTGAACAGAACAATGGAAAACTGAATGGTCTAAAATCAGGAAAGGTGTGTGTCAGGGTTGCATACTTTCACCATGCTTATTCAATCTGTATGCTGAACAAATAATTTGAGAAACTGGATGATACGAAGAAGAACATAGTATCAAGGTTGGAAGAAGAGTCATCCACCTGCTGTATACATGTGATACAACCTTTCTGGCAGAAAGCAAATTGTATTTAAAATACTTACCAATGAAGATCAAAGACTACTGCCATCAGCATGCATTACACCCCAATATAAAGAAAACAAGACTCTTCATAACTGGACCATTAAATAACATCATGGTAAATGGAGCAAAGATTGAAGTTGCTAATGGATCCACTATCAACACTCATGGAGGCAGGAGGCAAGAAATCAAATGACATATTGCATTAGATAAATCTGCTGTACAAGACCTCTTTAAATTATTCAAGAGCAAAGATGTCAATTTGAGGACTAAAATGTGCCTGACCCAAGCCATGATCTTTTCAATAGTCTCATATCATTGTGAAAGTTGAACAATGAATAAGGAAGACTATAGAAAAATTGTTACATTTGAGTTACAGTGTTGGAGAAGAATATTAAAAAATATTATAGACTGCCAGTATAACAAACGGATCTGTCTTGGAAGAAATACAGCCAGAATACTCCTAAGAAGTAAGGATAAGACTTCGTCTCTCATACTTTAGACATATTATCAGGTGGAACAAGTTCCTGGAGAAGGACATCATGTTTGGTAAAGTAGAGGGCCAGTGAAAAAGAAGAAGACCCCTCAACACGATGGATTGGCACAGTGGCATCAGCAGTGGGTTCAAGTATAACAGTGATTGTGAGGATGGCACAGGATCAGGTAGTGTTTTGTTCTGTTGTGCATAGGGTCACTATAAGTCAGTACCTAACAACATCAACAACAACAACCTATCATTTGATAACTGCTGGAAGTGATGGTGGATCCAAGTAAAATTGAATCCTTGATATCTTCAATTTTTTTCTCCATTTATGATGATATTCCATTTGGTCCAGTTTTGAGGATTTTTGATATCTTTATATTGAAGTGTAATTCATATTGAAGGATACAGTGTTTCATCTTCAGCAAGCAAGACTGTGTCAACTGCATTTTGCAGACTGTTAATCAGTCTTCTTACAATCCTGATGCTGCCTTCTTCTTCATATAGTCCAACTTCTCAGATTATTGGCTAAGCATACCAATTAGGTATGTATAAGTGAAAGATACAAAGCCTATATACACCTTTCCTGATTTTAAATCATGCAGCGTACTCATGTTCTGTTCAAACAACTCTCTCTTGGTCTATGTATAAGTTCTGCATGCACACAATTAAGTGTCTTGTCATTCCTGTCTTTCTCAGTGTTACTCAATAGTTTATTATGATCCACACAGTCAAATGCCTTTGTATAGTCAAAGGAACACAATTAAACATCTTTCTGGTATTCTTTGATTTCATCCAAGATTCATCTGATATCAGCAATGATATTTCTCAATACACTGCCTTTCCTGAATGTAGTTTGAATTCCCTATCTGTACTGCTGCACCTATTTTTTAATTCATTTCAGAAGATTTTCACTTTTTTTCTAGGATCTACTTTTTCTAAGTTCTGTGTGCATGTGCAAAAAGAAGTCTCTGAGTGATGCCAATGACCAACGCACTTGGTCACTAACAGAAAGTTTAGATATTAGAGTCCAGAAGTGCCTCCTAAGAAGATCTGGAGATCTGGTTCCAAGAAACTCAGCCACTGAAAATGCTATGAAGCACAGTGCTACTCAGACAAATAAAGACTTCCACGAATTGGAGTCAACTTAGCAGTAACTGAGTCAAAAATTATCTACACTCTTGGTTGTTGAATTTATTCTAACCAAATTTAGAAAAGACAAATACATCAATTTTTGACATAATCTCCTTGCTTTTCACTATGCTTTGTCCATCTGTCAACAAGCTCTCATATTCTATTATTTTAAAATTTGGGGGTGCTGAGCTGTGAGCCATGAATGCACTGCTGTCTTCATTTCTTTATAAGAGGTGAACCTAGTCCTTGAAGGGCTGCTTTCAGGAGACCAAACAGGTGAAAGTCCAATGGAACTAGATCAGGATTGTAGGGAGTGTGCTTTAACACTTCAAAAGGAAGTTTTTGCAGAGTGTCACCAGTGTGGGCAGAGGTGTGAGGACATGAATTGTCATGCAAGATCACAGTGCCCTTGATAGCAGTCCTCTGCATTTAATTCCAAGTTTCAGTTTCAGCTCTTCAGTGAGCATCTCACAAGTAATGAGTACTGTTGATTGTTGAACATTTTTCCTGTTATGTTCCAATACTGGCCCTTGAGAATCCCAGAAAACTGTAAGCATCAATTTTCCAATTGATGGTTGACTTTTTAACTTTTTCTTGGTTGGTGATTGAGGATGTTTCTATTCCATACTCTGCTGTTTTCTCTTAGGCTGTAGTGATGAATCCACGTCTCGTCACCAGTAACAACTCTTTTAAAGAAACTTTTACCTTCCTTAGACTATTGGTCCAAAGTTTGTAGATGTCCAAAGGGTTCTGTGAATGCTCTTCTGAGAGTTGTTTAGGTGTCCATCTTGCACAAACTTTTTGAAACCCAAGACTATCCTAGATTATTCCATTGGCAGAGTCATGGCTGGTTTGCAAATGATCTGCCACATAATCCAGTGTCACTCAACTGTTCAAAAGAATCATTTCATGTACAGGTTCAGTGTTGTCATCAGCCATGGACTTGGACAAGTGTCTTAATATAACTGATGTGCAAGTAATTTTAACTCATCCTCAAGTATAAACACCCTAGAGTCCTGGTGTGGTACTGTAGGATAAGCACCAGACCACAAGTCAATTTGAACTGCAAGGTCAGCTATTCAAACTCACCAGCCATTCCTCAGAAACCCTACACAGGGTGGCTATAAGTCAGAACCAAGTTGGTGGCGCTTAACAACAGCAATAAACACCACACACATACATGCACTTTACAAGGTCCTCTCTATGAGATAGCTTAGTTGGGAGACCAATTTAACATCTCAGGCGAACAGTCGATTCCACATCACGGGACATCAGGATCCTAAACCATTCCTTCACTGTGTTTTTAACCCCAAACTCAAACTCAGTGTTTGGGGACTACAGAGTTAAAGGAGAAACAGATGTGAGTCTGATGGAAGTAGGAGATATTCAATCATCTGAAATAAAAGAAGAGAACAGACTGCTTAAGTCTGGAACCTTTAGGGATAGCAGTAAACCACCAAAACGAACCTATAGAAGTCTGTGAGGTGTTAAAAAGCTAGCATCCTTTTGCCTGTAGGCTCTTCTAGGTAGTGAAGACTCTTCCATCGCTTTTTAAAGCTAGCTTCTCATGTCTGTCTCCAGCTTCCCCTACTCCATTCCTGTTCTCTCATTCTACTTACATTATTTCTCCCCTCCCTAGACTCATTTTCCCATTCCTCCATCCTGCCTTCCTTTCAAGATATGAACAAAACTCTAGCTGCCACTCCAGCCAGACAGGACCATCTTATAGGCACTCCTTGTTTACTCTTTGCCACTAACATAGATGGCTTTCTTACTGATGGTGGTGGTGGTTATGTGCCGTGGAGTTGGTACCAGCTCACTGTTGTTGGGGACCAAAAGGCTTACAAGCCTCACTAAGCTTTAAGGCTGGGTCTAACCAGACAGTGTCTGCTTATCAACACAGCAGGGGAGGTAGCTTTCCCAAGGTGGCCTGATTTACAGAGCTTTCCTAAGGTCGCCTGATTCACAGTAAAGGACAGACTTGTAACTATGCAAAACAGCAATGACTTGCAGAACCACCCTATATATACTCTGAGATTGGAAATAAACTTTGTCACTAGCAATCAGCTGTGTCCTTTGCCTGTTCGTTAATCCTCGCCTCTCCTTCGGGAAACCTGTGCAGTGGTCTGAGCAGGCCTCGGACCCCGATAACTGTAAATCTTTACAGGAGCAGAAAGCCTCATCTTTCTCCCGCAGAACAGCTGATGGTTTTGAACTGCTGACCTTGAGGTTCGCAGCCTGATTTGTAACCACTACACTACCAGAGCTTCTTACCGATAGTGAGCTCTTTATAAGCACTTCTCAGCCCTCACTAAGTAGACTGCAAGCTGTTTGAGGCTGGGCAGTGTGCATTTGGCTTTCTAACCAACTGATTTGCCAGCTCACAATGACTAGATGAACATCGCTGTGACCACATTGCATCAGGGAAGTCTGTGGAGCAGCAGCCAGTCTGTTCATGTCTAGCATGGCTCCAAACTGTGTGTGTGTGTGTGTGTGTGTGTGAGTGTGTGTCAGGTACACTTTAACTAAATAAGTGAACTAAACAGTGGCAAGGAAAAAAAAAAAAAGAGAGAGAGCGAGAGTAGCTGACAGAGGTGATAGATGCTGGGAATATGTCAATTCACTCTACCTAATCAACAAACAGGAAGAGATACTGAGATCAATTTGAAGATCTTTGCCCATTACTCCTTATTATGCCATCACAGTTAGGTTGGTCTAATTGCCGTCATTTAAACACACACACTCTAACTTCACTGAGCAAGGACAGATCTGTCTCTGTCTCTGAAATGCCTCACTGTTGCTGTTGTTGTTAAATGCCATCCAGTCAGTTCTGACTCATTGTGACACTGTAACAAAAGGGTTCTGAGGAGTGGCTGGTGAGTTTGAACAGCCAACCTTGCAGTTCAAACTAACTTTGCAGTCCAGTGCATTACCTCGCAGCACCACATTAGCAGTCACTAGGTTGCCAGCTTCTTCAAACCTTGTACAGGATTTCCAATGAGCAGATGGTGAGCTTGAACCACCAGACTTTCTGTCCAAGCTGACGTTACAGTCCAGCGCATTAACAGACAGCGCCACACCAGGACTCCAAGGTTCTAAAGGCTAAGATATTTGAGACCCAGAAAAAAGATGCTCTTTCACTCTGAAAGTTAGATCCTTTCATATGACAATGCCACTCAACATTTCAAGAAAGGGCAGGATTTACAATTTATCCCAATGAGTGAAGTTTGTGTTTCTAGTTTCCCAATATGAAAGGCTTCCTCTGATTCTTATCCTCCAATTCAAAAATAAATATAACCAATAAAGAAAGGAAAAGGAAAATACAAAGTCGATCATAGGTCACAGTGCCTAGCCACTTTTTCCAAATATCCTTTGGAGAGTGTCAGTTTTAGGCGTAAGATTTTAATCAGTATCACCTCTCGATTCTGTATTATGTACTGTGTCTTCAGAATTCATCCTCTGTCTTTGGAGGGAAAATTCACCAGGACATAGGTGAGAAATGAAGGCTTTGGTTAAATTTGTCAAAGACCAAATAGCCTTTAAAAAAAAAAAAAATGTGCTCTCTATTTCTACAGTAAACCACATTTTTGTCATTAACAGTACAAGAGGAACAGTTCCATCCATTTTGCCCTTTGGGTCATCTGTGTCTACAGTCCGCTAAAGTCTTGAATACAGTCACTGTGTGAGATCACCCAAACACCCAGCATTCGGAGCAGTGGTGATAAGCTTGTTTTCACAGTGTCAATAATTTCAAGGGGGAAAAAAATGTTTTTTCCCAAAGCGTCCATTGCTTTGGTATCATAAATGGAATTACACCATGTTTCAGACTGACAGCCCCATATGTAAGCAGGAATGAAGAGCTAAAATTTTTGCCAATCTTCAAATTCATTATTTGGTTATTAAGTTCTGTGGATTTACACATAACCAAGGGATCTCTATTTGCAGCTCTATTTGTTGTAGAATATAGTAGCAACTGACTTAGTACATACAAAAGACAGAGGAGACTTTAGATCCAGAGAGGGAGAGTGACTGTGTGCTGAAGACCTGGGGGGTATGGGGGAAGGATTGCATGGAGGGGATTGTAACCATGGCAA
>NW_006408570.1:7992331-7998109 GCF_000296735.1 Chrysochloris asiatica | reverse complement strand
CCAGTGAGTAGTATCCAATCTGTCTAGGTGGGGCTGATGCAATGAAATACAGACGGGTCTCTTGTGATACAATAGTGAATAATTGTTATCAGGACTGTTTGTGAGAGTCGGAAATGTAAAGGTAGATGTTTTATAGCAAGGAGGGGAGTGATTAACTCTTCAGTCTAGGAGCGGAGTTCCCTAGGACCATCAAGGGAGAAGAGCAGAGAGCAGGACCCTACCCAGAGAAGCAGTGATGTCTGAAATGGACACAGAGATGATGACGTGGAGCTATGGAGCAGCTGGAGACTTTAGATCTAGAGAGGGAGAGCAACTGTGTGCTGAAGACCTGGGGGTTACGGGGTAAGGATTGCATGGAGGAGATTGTAACCATGGCAATGAGATGATATACAATAGAATGAATGTGAAACTAATGTTCTCCCATGTAAACTATCCCATAATTCACAATAAAACATTTAAGAAAATTCAAAAAAAGTTAGTGGAAAAATGAAATGGAAAAAGAATAGAATTTATCCACAAACTCTTTGAAGCCCTCTCATATTCTGTTGTGATTCCATGGAGTTTACATTGGATCCTTTTCAGAAGTGGCTCAGTTGACCTTTCTTTCCATCCCACTTAGTCTGAACGCTCCGCTGAAACCTGCCCACCATGACTGACCCTGCTGGTATTTGAAATACTAGTGGCATAGCTTCCAGCATCTCAGCAGTACACATTCCCAGTACAACAAAGGCATGGGTACCCACGTCTAGACCACTGTTGTTGTTGTTGTTGAGTGCTGTCAAGTAGGTTCTGACCCATAGCGACCCTGTACAGGGTTTCCGAGGCTATAAATCTTTACGGGAGCAGAAATACTCATCTTTCGCCCATGGAATAGCTGGTAGTTTTGAACTGCTGACCTTGCGGTTTGCAGCCCAATTTGTTACCACCACGCTACCAGAGCAAGCAAAAATTTCTGTATTGCACTTTGAAACATCCCATTCCACAATGATGAAAATAAATTGCATTTGATGTACTATCTAAGGATTTCTAATGGGCAACATCCCCAAATCAGTCTTACAAGGAGGTGAGAGATAGGTGAAGTTTATGTGAGTGAATTTGAAGAAGATCCTGAGAATGGAAGGACTGTCCTGAGCAAAATAAGAAGGGCAAGAGGGGTGTGAAACAAAAGAAGAAATCGTGGTACAAAAGAGTTAGAAATGATAGTCTGAAAAGGAAACTACTTTGTTTGAAAATCCTTTTGAAAAACTATATGATACTACATGTCAAAAGTATTCATAATCTGAAGATTTACTTCTATTTGTATCTCAAAAAATATGGTATGAATATATTCATTATAATATTATTTATCATAATAAAAAGCAATAAACATCCTCATACACAAGGTAGAGAAACAGATACATAAATGATGGCATACCCACTTGTGAGATTATACATCCACTGAAAATGGTAATTATAAAGATGAGGTGGTGACTTGGGAAAAACGTCCATAAAATAATGCTACCCAAACACAAAACAAAACAAAAGAGCCAGTTGTAAAATGAGGTGAATGTTTGCTGAACCTCATATTAAAACACGTTTCTATGGAGCAAAACAAGTCAGGAATCCTGGTAATTGGAAATAAGTGTGTGGGGGGATGGGTGGGAGTATTTATTTTAGAATCTATGATGTTCTTATCAAATTTCTTAAGAATTTATTGAAATGATTAAAACCAGTGAGCCCTCATCTAGAATGTGTCTTTTGTTCAGAAACGTAGCCTCCAGTAACACAGCAGCAATTCTTGCAAGTCCATCGTGCCTGAAGGCTAAGTAGACCATTCAGAAACCAAAAAGGATTCCTAGAGGCTCAAACCCAACCAAATAAAAAAGTCAGACACCCCCAGCAACACATGGTTTAGTCTTACTTTTTTTTTTCCCCCTACACTTCAGGAGAGGTGAGCTGATCAATTACGGGGTGACAAATGCTCCCCTGCTTTAAAAAAGAAAAAAAAAATTTGTTTGGCAGTGTGGCTTTCAAACAGGGCAAAATGTCGCCTCTTTTTTCTCAGCATTCCAGAGGAAGCTCTAACAGGGGAGTTTTATCAGTGCCATTAACACAAAGGCCCCCTTCTGTCTTAAAAACACAGGCTTAGGATACATAGTAAGATGAACTAGCCATTGTTTCTGCCCAGCACAAAAACCTCCCCTTCCCCATCCCCTATCCCATTTATGGGGTTTCATTAAGGCCCAGGGGTGCCTCTAACTTATTTATTTAGGAAACACTGTTATTGTCTTAATGTAAACAGAACTCAAGATCAGTTGACAGTTGGAATGGTCCAAGAGAAAGGTTTTCAAAGGCGCCTCCTTGGAAAGGGGTACCCCCATTCAGCCCTGGGTTCCTGTATCAGACTGCCAGCACTGTTCACAAAATAAACAAATGTTTGTTTTACAACATGGCAAAGGGGGCTCCCATTCAACGCTGGCCAGATATGAAAACAAACTTTCACATATAAGGGCTTTTGATACACATGACTTACTTGGATGACAAGGGGCTTGACTGGGGAGTGCTTAAAGCTTATTAATATTACACAAAAGACTTTTGTTTATCATTTCGCCGGACTGCCTGGGAATCACAAGACTCAAGCCGCCACCCGGCTGGTGTCCTAGCATTTCAGCAGCCGTAACGTGTGGAGATTGCGAAAGCACTGCTGGTTTGGAGCCAAAACCAAACTCTGCAGACCCAGGTGAAAGAACTCTGAATGCCTGCCTCTCATACCCAGACTTCGGTTTTAAGAGTGAAGGGACAAGAGCTCCCCCTACAGGTATGAAAAATGGACGCCTCGAACCTTCTGGTTTCTAAAAGGGCAACTTTCTTGTAGAAAATACTGACGGCAGGAGCTGCGTAATCTCAGGAGGCACTTCTCTTACTCAAAACTTCTAGGTCTCCTGAAGAGTTGGAGTACTTAGTTTAAAATTACCAGCTATATTCCTGGAATATTTTACAAGATTTGCACTCTTGGCAAAAATATGAATGTGAAAGGAGAAAAGCTCATGTTCAAAAATCATTTCTTTAAGCACTGGCTTATTAAATTAGAAAAAGAACTGTCTGTGTAAATAGAAGACCACCTCTGTCCTCTAGACTTGTGCTGTCCAATACAGTAGTCACTAGTCATTTGTAGCTATTGATTAAGACGTGATGAGTGTCAAAAACACACAGGATTTCTAAGACTTAATACAAACGGAAAGAATACAAGTGATCTGAATAATTTTTCACATGGATCACATGTTGAAATGATAAAATTGGTGATAATTGGGTTAAATGAAATATACTATGAAAATTAATTTCACCTGCTTTTTAAAAAGGTTTTTAATGTGGCTAAATAGAACATTTTATATTGCCTGTGTGGCTCATATCTTATTTCTGTTGGGCATGCTGGTCTAGCATGGTTATTACATAATAACTTAAGGCACAATCATACCTGCAAAACAGTTATAAGAATAAACTTTTGACTCTGTAATGTTAGTGATTTGTACCAGTTGAGTTGATTATTTAAGTACATTTATTCAGTTCAATACCTGAAGCTCTTGAATTGTTGTTGTTGTGAAGTCGAGTTGTTGTGTTGTCGAGTCAGTTCCAACCCATAGTGACCCTGTATAGGATTTCCAAGGAGCATCTGGTGAGCTTGAACCTCCAACCTTGCAGTTCAAACGGCTTTGCAGTCTGGCACATTAACCATAACGCCACACCAAGACTCGAAGCTCTTGAATAGAAGGATAGAAGGGGAAATTAAAAACAAAAAACCTGTTGCAGGCTGTCCCTTTTCCGTTGTGTTGTTGTATTTTGTCTCAGAATGTAAAGGTAAATTCTTCAGTGTGCATTAAGTTCACATATGTTAAGACAAACTTCAAAATGTAATAACATATTTTCTCCCACATATTTCTCCTTTCTTTTAGCAATATCCTTTGTGTACTTAACTACAAGTCATTCCAAGAGAAAGAAATTCCTTCTACCAGAACAGTCTTGCAAAATCATTTTCAAGCCATTAGGCAAAAGATATTTACTTAATCCTTACCATAAATGGCAACCTCACCCACCAAACTTGTCCCCCTTATAAGGAATATTTGGAATTATGTCAGAAATAGGCAACCCTAGATATGGTTGGGCCACCAAGCCCACCATCACCTTGAGACAAACTGCTCAAAACTCACTGATAGTGGGTAATGGTGATGCCATCCTAGTTTCTGAATTAAATTTAAATGGCACCAGCAACTGTCTTTGATAAACACACTCAGATCTGTCCCACAATCACCAAAGCCACCGGTCAAAGGAAGGCCAGTAATGAATCTTCAGCTTCCTTGGACCTACTACCTCAGATCCATAAAAATTTGTCCTGTTTCCTTTGGTCCCAGGGATGTGCCTAAGACATTACTGAAAGATGATCCACTCTGTGAAAAGACAGCAATGTCTTTTTCAGAAATCTTTCTGAAATCTTGCCCTAAAATTTAACCTTAAAACGGTGTCAAAAGTGGGTACAACACTAAAAGCCCACAGTGAATGGTCAAGAGGATGCTCCTATAGCACAAGAGTGAGGGAAGACCCTCTGTGTCCTCTGAGCCCATTCCAGGGCTGCATGTCAGGCAACCAAAGGTAGAGATTAGCAAAATGCACCTACCACCTTTGAGATTACAGATGAAATTGCTAAAGCGGAAAAACTCAAACAAAGATTTCAGTTACAAGTTAGAACAAATGTGGGCTGCTGTTGATAAACTACACGGACAAGAAATTTGAAATCATACCTAAGATCTTCATCATTCTCCCCACAAACAGACCAGGAAAGGTCAGTGGTGACTTGGGGGAAACGAAACAGCCATACTTCTGCATGACCAGTATACTGAACCAGGGTACTGGAAGGACACTAGAATAGGCCAGGATCTTCACTGAAGATATTTACTGGTATGATTTTCCATTTGACTTTATTATTCTGGCATGACTGCCAGAACGGTATAATCCCAGCATTGTATTCACACGCAATTCCTCTGCCCATTAGCAGCCTCTGAGTCCAATTTTGCTCTTGTAAGGGCTTGTGAATCAACATGGACCAACAGACAGTGTTTCCAGGAGCTAACTGCAAAGAAACAGGGACTCTACTCATTTGGAAGAAGGCATCTGTATCAATTAGGAATTGCATTGGTCTGCTAGCAGCAGGGTCTGGAAACAACAGGGATTAAACGTGTTTCTTCACACTACATGTAAAACAAGGCCGGAGCAAAGTAGTTTAGGATTGCATGGCGGCTCCCTCACTTTTAGCAAGTAGTTTAGGATTGCATTGCGGCTCCCTCACTTTTAGCAAGTGGTTTCTATCTTCAGTGTTGACCTATGGTCTAACATGGCTCTTGGGGTGAGTAGGGAGGGAGTGGTGGTGGTGTTTGTGTGCCTGTTGAGTCAGTTCTGGCTCATAGAGATGGCTGTATAAGATTTCCAAGGCTGTTAATCTTCACGGGAGCAGAAAGTTTCCTCTTTCTCCTGTAGAGCAGCTGGTAGATTCACACTGTTAGCTTTTTGGTTACTAGCCCACTACAAAACTAGAGCCCCTCGAATATTCAGATCCATATCCAAGTGGTGGTGGTGGTTATGTGCTGCGGAGTCGTTTCCAATTCATAGTGACCCTGCAGAGGGATTCCAAGGCTGTAAATCTTTACGGGAGCAGAAAGCCTCATCTTTCTTCCACCAAACAGCTGGTAGTTTTGACCTGTTGACCTTGAGGTATGCAGCCCAATTAGTAACCATTACGCACCTTATATC
>NW_006408570.1:7991524-7992231 GCF_000296735.1 Chrysochloris asiatica | reverse complement strand
TTGCATGGAGGGGATTGTAACCATGGCAATGAGACGATATACGATAGAATGAATGTAAGACTGATGTTCTCCCATGTAAACTATCACATAATTCATAATAAAACATTTAAAAAAAAAAAAAAAGCTCATTGGGAAAAAAAAAAAAGAAGAGACAGAGAGAGGAGGGGATCTACATATATTGTAAGAATTCTGCAATGTCCCTCTGAATTCAGAGCCAGAAATGCAGACACACTGAAGAATGGACTAGAATCAAGAACTAAAAAATCATGAAGAACCCAGGAAACATTTTATTCTCTGCTTCACAATTCTGTTTTTCGCGGTGAGTCTGCAACATTTCCTCTCTCTCCTCCTTCCTTCCATCTCCCGTCCGTCTTCCTCTCTCTTTCTCACTCCCTATCTCTACCTCTTTCTATATTTTCATTTCCCAATCTTCCACCCTCTGTATGTCTCTGTTCCCTTGACAGAACATGGCTCTATCCACTCGTGGTTCCATCAGATACAAGGGACAGTCATGTAGTCACCCATGGTAATAAAGGACTAGACAGACTTCTCAAAAGATAGCTACCACAGTAACAAATGTAAGCTTTGGGAGGGTGAAGGAATGGTATCATAAATGGAAAATTAGTTTCAAACTAAGCAGATCTTTCACATACTTTTGTTGGTATTAGGTGCTAACCAACTGATTTGCCAGCTCACAATGACTAGAT
>NW_006408570.1:7958447-7984070 GCF_000296735.1 Chrysochloris asiatica | reverse complement strand
AAAGCCTCATCTTTCTTCCACCAAACAGCTGGTAGTTTTGACCTGTTGACCTTGAGGTATGCAGCCCAATTAGTAACCATTACGCACCTTATATCCAAGTAGCGAGGAGATAAAATGAGAAGCACAAAAAGAGGGTTCATGTCAGGCGTTGTTCCTTCCTCAAGAATTTTCCTAAAAGTCCCATCCACCAATTTCTTCTGAATCTAATTTGCTAATTCTACAGATGAGGGAAATTGAGCACCTTGTCAGTCATATAAAATGGAGTTTCTCTTACAAAAGAATAAGAAGAGAGTAAAATGATTATCAAGTAGGTGATTACTGCCATGGAATCCTCACGTTGCTTCAGAAGTAAGCATTGTTGTTGTTGTTAAGTGCCACTGAGTCAGTTCCGACTCATAGCAATCCTGTATAGAGTTTCCAAGGAGAAGCTGGTGAGCTTGAACCACCAAACTTGTGGTTCAAACGACTTTCCAGTCCAGTGCGTTAACCCACAGCGCCACACCAGGACTCCGTAGCCACCTCTAAATTAGAGTTTCTTGGGCTATTAGAATGTCTATTTTAGCCTTGATAACCAAATTAACAATAAACATGACTACTGAGTCATGATAATACGTTCATGACTTCTGCCTTCTGTTGGATCCAGGAAGTAATTATCCCTTAGAATTGTTTGTAAATTGTACCATCTCGTCATAAAAAAAAACCTTCTTGGGGGCAGGGCTTGATGGCAGTTCGGGTAAAAATGCAGTTAAGATTTCCATCAGCATTAACTCAGAATACTGGACGAAGCAGGTTAAGGGGACAGTCCCAGAACTCTGAATCATGTATAAAGGAATATTTAGAAAGTTTAAAGGCTTACAGCCAGTGGAATTTGTAGTGGAAGCAAGAACTCTGGTGCTTTCTAATCCACTGGCCTCAGCGGCTCTTGGAGCAGACATCTTGGGCAAGATGAGCAGGGGCAGGATCAGAGCCACTGATGGTCACCTGATGGATCCTTAGAGATAAAGGTGTGGACATTCTTTTTTTTTTTTTTGGTACCTGTTCATTGGTCTCTCTCTGTCTGCAAACCTCCATTCTGGTGACTAGAGGGGGTGCCTGAATGAGTGGACACCCCACCTCCTACCCGGAGGGTTCTATTACACATGCGCACAGATCTCCTCAAAATTTAAAGGTACAGTTGCCGCTTAAAACCAAATGGCAGCATAAAATGGCCACAGCCAGTCCTGAACTGTTTATCACTAGGAAAAGGGCCTGAACAGGGGTTGTGGCGCGAGAGAGACAGACTAAAAAGGAAAGAAGCTGAAAATTAAATCCTGAGTTATGTCATAATGTCCAACAACGGCATCTTGAAATTTCTTAGGTGTCCTTGAAGGCAAGAAGACAAAAAAGGACCAAAAAGTCATACTCATATTTGACTATAGAAATTTTGTGTTTTTTCCCTCTTTTTTCTTTTCTGTGATTATAGACTACAGTGTCCAATCTGTCTTTTTTCCTGCTGCTGTTTTGTTTTTTGGACCCCTCTTTACCTGTAAGGGTCTCTTTCTCTCCTGACATTACCCAAGAAGAGAAAGCAATTGCAGACATATAGTCAAGCTACAATCACACCCTATGAAATTCCACCATCCAGGCAAGATCCAATACCAGCTGCTATACACCAAGTAGTCAGCCAACACCTGCGACAGTTACTTTGAGTTGAGTAATAAGAAGAGTGAAAAGGGAAGCCCACCTCCTGATCACATCTACCTGGAGGCAATCAGAAAACATAAAAAAAAAAAAAAATACTCATTTAAGTATTAAGGTCACAGCTAACTACTAAATATTCCCAAGAAACAGAAGGAGATGACCATATCAGCACATGTCCAGAAACAAGATAAAGTGACTGAGACAAATGATCTGGGGGTAGAACTAAACTCCATGTTGGAAGGAGGGCAGGCTTTGGAAATGCCTGAGAAGGAATTCAGAAAAAATGATAATAAAATGTATCATAAAAAACCTTCTTATAAAAGACATTGTTCCTGGGTCACATCTACAATAGGATAGGAAAGTCCAACAGAAAAATATTCTGTCTGTGGATTCCATAGGGAAAAAGAGAACTGTCGTTTAATTTAAACTCATTTATCTCACTCTGTTGAGCATAGTGTGACTAAGGAGAAAAACAACTCCTCAAGTTACTGTATGCAGCTGCAAAAAGTGGCGTGGGCAACTGCAACATTCAACCAGATCATTTAAACCTTGATTCTTCAAAACGACCTGGAAAATCAGGAGAAAGTGGTTGTTTGATCAGTGGGGTCCTGGGAAGTGAAAAAGTGCCACATACAAAGAGCTGTTCAGTGACAACTCCTGGGTGACAATAATGAAGGTAATGGCTATGATGGTGACAATAAAGACAATGATAATTACTTCCATTCTTCACTTTGTGGCCACAGTCATCCTGTGATTGATCCTTTCCATTTCTACTACATTTTTAAAGTGTGGTACATCATTTCATCTGTGCCTCAAAAGGCAGATGTTGGAAGAACATGTGTTATTATTAATGTTTTAAAGCTAATGGGTTAGAAGCTCAAAAATATCAATGACTTATTCAAGATGTCACAGTCAATAAGGAGACAGAAAATCAAACCTAAAGCCTAACCCTGGGTTTTCAAGGAGCAGCTGGTGATCTTGAACCACCAACTTTGTGGTTCAAACCAACTTAGCAGTCCAGAACATTAGCCCACAGCACCACACCAGGATTCCAATTGGGTGGGTAAAAGAGTAGTAAAGTTTAACATCATTGCATTGGAGTTATCTGTAGCATAAGGAAGGAGATGCAACAGGAAATATTCAGTGATACCTTTTATTTATTAGCACTTCATAGTTTTAACTACTACTTGAAAGATTTTTAATAAATAACTAGGCAAATGCTAGAGCTAAGATATTACAGTTCAGATTTACTTTGGCCCTTTTTGAAGAACTATAAATCTCATTTAAAATCTTCTCTTCCTTAAGTTCAACCATAGAAAGTCCCAGTTGCCCAATATAAGCACAAGCACTAAAAATCAAGACAACTGCTACAGTTAGAATGTTCTTTAGAAGCAAGGATGACAAAATTTCATCTCTCATTTTTTGGACATGTTGTCAGGAGGGACCAGTGCCTGGAGAAGGACATTATGCTTGGTAAAGTGGAGCATCAGTGAAAAAGAGGTAGTCCCTCAACAAGGTGGATTGATACAGTGGCAGCAACAATAGGCTGAAATAGAACAAAACAATTGTGAGGATGGTGAAGGACCAGCAATGTTTCATTGTGTTGAACTCCTGGTATGACACTATAGGATCAGCACTGGACTGTGAACCACAAGATCAGCAGTTCAAACCCACCAGCCATGCCTTTAGAAACCCTATAAATGTAGCTATGAGTCAGAACCAACTCGATGGCACTTAACAATAGCAGGCAATAATAACCCAGAGAGAAGTTTTATCAACACATATTATGGAGGTCTTCCTCTCATGTTCCTATTAACATTCAAACTCTTTGTTCCTCAATTTCTACCATCACTGAAAAGACAAGAAAATTTTTTATAGATAGGGTCTTCCAAATCTATCCCTATGCTTAAATTCTTGTCCCCAGATCAAACTGATTGTACAGGTTATATACAATCTTTCTATTTCTTAAAAAAAATGGTGAGGATCAAAAGTCATGAATTCCCCATTTTCTTGACTTCGTTTTCTATTAGTCATTGCTTTCTGTATACCCAAGAACTTCAAACATCTGTGAAAAAACCCATTATCTTTTAGTTCCACTTTTCTACAGCCTTCTATATAGTTGCTGTTGTTGTTAGGTGCTGCCGAGTCGATTCTGACACATAGTTGAGTTGGTTCTGACTCAGTGTCCCTACACACAACAGAAGGAAGCATTGCCCGGTCCTGCACCATCCTCAAAATTGTTACATGAAAACCTATTGCTGATGCCATTGTGTCAATCTATCTCATTGAGAATCCTCCTCTTTTGTGGACCCTCCATTTGATGCCACATGATATTCTCTGGGAACTGAAAATATACTCAGCATCAAAATTAAATCAAACCTACTGCCATCAAGTTCATTCTAACTCACAATGACCTTATAGGACAGAATAGAACTGTTCTACAGGGTTTTCAAGACTATACATTTCTACGGAAGCAGACTGCTATATCTTTCTCTTGCAGAATGTCTGGTGCAGTCAAACCAGCAACGGAGCACCAGAATCACTCAATGACCAAGATTCCTTATACTTACCACACAACCCAGCATTCAGTAAGCATTTATCCAAGAGAAATGAAAACCAACGTGCTCACAAAAAACTTAAGTGAATGTTTATAGCCGTTTTATTTGTAATGGCCTCAAATTAGAAATACCAAAATGCCCTTCAGTAGGTGAATAGGTAAACAAACTGATGCTACCTTACCATGGACTGCTACTCAGCAAACCATTGACACATGCAGAAACTTAGAAAAATTGAAGCTATATAAAAGAAATACCTATGTCTATTCTATCTCAAGATTCTATCCTGGATCTCTACACCATGGGTACAGAAACTATTGACTGAAAGGGCACAGGGATTTGCCTCTCCCTTCATCTTGGACCATGCTGCAGAAATCTTCCTTTCACCTAAAGCCCAAGGGGGAGTTGTGGGCAGTTCTTCCCTCTCTGGGTGTTCACGTGTTCTCACTTCAGTCAACATACTCTAGGACTCTGGACTGTCATTGGAAATCAGCAATTTGGGTGAAGCCTAGGCATTTAAAACTATCTGAAAAGACTCAGCAGCCCCCAAGATTCTCTCCAAGGAGCTACAAAATCACGGAAGATGATGGATTTTCCAGGGATCGTACCTGGTCTAGCTGTTCCTTCTGCTTAATACTGCTAACCCTGAACCGGTCAGATGATTTTAAAGTGATTGGTTCTGCGTATCCTGCCCTGGTCAAGGTTGGGGAAGATGCCCTACTAACCTGTCAGCTGCTCCCCAAGAGAAGTGCAACGCACATGAAGGTGCAGTGGTATCGCGCCGAGCCCAGCACACCTGTGCTTTCGTATTGGGATGGGGCTGAGGTGACCGAGATGCAGATGGAGGAGTACAGAGGCTGGGTAGAGTGGATAAAAGATGACATCGCCCAGGGAAATATGACTTTGAAGATTCACAACATCCAACCAACTGACAATGGGCAATACTGGTGCCATTTCCAAAAGGGATCTTATTTTATAGAAACAAGCTTGCAGCTCAAAGTAGCAGGTAAATATCTGGAAAAAGACATAGGACCTAAGGGGGAACAGTCTTTTAATGCGTGGTAAGATCATTATTGGTTGAAGAATTCCTTTTTAATTACAAGAGATTAAAAAAAATTTTATATTAAAAAAAAAAGTCATGAATTCCCTTGACCCCAGTCATACCTTTAAAAGATCACAACTCTTGATTCCTAATCCCAACTTTCACGTGTCCAAGTGAATTATCCACTGTTTAGAATGTTGGAAAATCTTGACTTTATTCTCTACCCTAATAAGCAGCCCAACCCACCACAAACCTCACACACAGACCAACCATCAAGTTATATTTTGGCTGGTGACCAATGGGAATCTCCTTTGAGGAAAAAAAAAAAAAAAGAACAAAACAAGTGTGGGGGTAGTCAGCCTAATAAATTCCACTGCCCTTCATACCACCCCTGAAATAAATCATCCAAACATTATTTTGTTCTCCAAATTTCATAGCTGAGCATCATAAGTGGAGATGATGGTAATGATGAAGATGATAATAATCCAAGTAATAACAGCCAGCTTGGATACTTCCTACATTGTTTTAAAGGCAGAATTATGTTTTCTTGCTTAGCCTTAACCCTTTCGAGTAGATTTATCAACTCCAATGTTTTAATTATTGTTGTTGGTTGCTGTCGAGTAGGTTTCAATTCATGGAAACCTTATACATAACAGAATGAAATATTGCCCAGTTCTAAGACATCTTCACAACCATTGATATGTTTGAGTCCATTGTTGATCTCTGCGATGTCAACCCATCTCATTAAGGGTTTCCCTCATTTTTATTGACCCTCTACTTTGCCAAACATGATGATCTTTTCTTGCAACTTTTCTTCCCTGATGATATTTCCAAAGTGAGATGAGATCTCACCATTCTTACTTCAAAGGAACCTTCCAGTTGAATTTCTTCTAAAACTGATTTGTTGGTTCTTTTGGCAGACCACCACATATACAATATTCTTTGCCAACACCACAGTTCAAATGTATCAATTCTTCTTCAAGCTTCCTTGTTCATGACTTAACTTTGCATACATATGAGGTGATTGAAAGACAGTGGCTTAACTCAGACCCATACACTTTAGTCATCAAAGGAGTAGTTTTGCATCTGAACACTTTTGAAGCAAATTTCCCGAAAGCAATACATTTGATTTCTTGACTGTTTCTCCCATGGCTATTGATCGTTGATCCAGGTAGAAAGAAATTATTTTCAACTTCAACCCCGTTACCATTTAACCCCATTAGCTTTCTCACTTTACAAATAAGGAAACTGAGATGTAGAAAAACTAGCTAACTTGCCCATTGCTCTACAGCTCAGAAACAGGGATCAAGCCAGATTTGAATGATTCTAGATCTCCTGCACAGTAGGCTAGTCTATTTCTTCAAGATGGGATGCAACAGTGGAACTGAGAGCCTTGTTCAGAGTCAGGCACTGCCCTGTTGCAGGGAATGCAGAAGACCCTCGGCCTGCACAGAGGGGATCACGTTAGAAGTTATCAAACAAAAATGAAAAGGTAAACAGGGTAGTGTAGTGCTATTTAGACAAGGATGCCTAAGTCATTAAGGATAGTTACACCCTGAAAAATATGTTAAATTGGGGACATTGCTCTATAAAAAATTTATAACTAAGTTTAACATTTTGTGATTTGGGGACTTTCTATAATTTAGGGGATACTAAAATAGTAACCCTAACAACTGAAAGCATCAATTTCCTTTCTTTTTTTTCTTACCACCTGTGGACCTCATGGGGTAAATGACAGTTGGTAAATTTGGGGGGGAAGCAAGTCTATTTTGAATGGTTATTCACAAGGCTACATTCATGCCATCCACTAAACACCATCTGCTGGGCTATTTCCTTCATGAAACTAGAGCATTTTGTTCCATAGCAAATAAAAGTACGACCAGAATTCTATCAGCATGCTGTGTTTGGGAGAGCACCAACACTTTTCAAAACCAGCTTTAATCCTTCTCCAAGTCCGATGCAAAGAAAGCTCCCCTAAGAACAGTAACCCAGTCAACACATTCATTCATTCATTCATTCGTAAACTCACTTTGAAAGAAAGCTGGCCTGCGTGGGCCAGCCAAATGTGGAAAGTTAATTTTACAACGTGAACTGTTTTCACTCTGGGCCAAGAGACAAGTATAGGCACCATATGATCTGAACCTGATTTAGGAGTATCTCGGGACTCCGGAACATGAGGGTATTTCAGCAAGGAGCCCCTACCTCTTCTCACCCGCTCCCTCTCTACTAAAGCCTCCAAAGAATGTCTTTCATGCTTGCTGCAGTCACTTCACAAAGTGCTCCTGGTGCCTGTCCTAAATTCTCAGCTCATTGCCTCAGAATCAAGAGAAGTCAAGTTGAATCTTTCAAAACAGGAGCTTCCAGTGAATCAGAAAACCAGTAACAGGGCAGGAAAATCCACCCCCATCTAATTTGTCCTTAACCCCAAACCCTTTTTATTATTCTTTGTTGTTGTTGTTAAGTGCCATCGAGTCGGTTCCAACCCATAGCGACCCTGTACAGGGTTTCCGAGGGTGTAAATTTTATTATTCTTAAGAAGATGGAAAGTGCTGTAGTTTGGAGGGAAGAGCCTTGGATTAGGAATCAGGAGACCCGGTTTTTATTTCCAGCTCTGTTACTGGCAAACTGTGTGGAGGTGAATAAATCATTAAAAGTCTCCGGCCCCCAAGTTGCTCCTCTATAAAATGAAGAGGTGGCACTACAAGAAATATCTCACTACGGGATTCAGCCCATGTGCTTTAAGTTAAGAAGCAAAACTTCCCAGAGTGAGTGTAAAGAGGATAAGAGTCAGGGTGGCCAAGGAATCAGGTCAGAAGGCAAGGTCTCAGTTACCTCCAAAGAAGTGATACCGAAATATTATATGTAACCTACAGGAACAAGCCTAAGAAACCAGTGTGCTCTCTCTAAGCACAGAGCATGTGCTTACTTCCTAGTCTTAAGACTACTCCAATAGTCAGGGAACTGAGCACAATGCTTTAGAACATAGACTCGGGAGCCATTCTAGACCTAGATTCTGTCAGTTATTTCCTGTGTGAACATCATGTGTTATTTAACTATTTAAATCTCATCATCTGTAGCTATAAAACAGGACAGAGATACCGACCCAAGGTTGTATGAAGTCCCTAGGTAGTACAAACTGTTCACACACTCGGCATCTAACCAGAAGGTTGGTAGTTCAAGGCTTCCATGTCTAGGAAGAAAAGCCTAGAATCTACTTCCCAAAAAGTTAGCCTTTAATAGGGGGAACAGCAACACTGTGAGGTCCGCGCAACATATAACGGTCAACCGTTTGAGATCCAATGGGCAGCATTTACCTCAGAACAAAATTCAGAAGGGTGGGGGAAGGAAGAGAAATTAAAACAAGAACCACAGGGAGGCAGTGGGATAAGTGATGTTACACTAAGAAGATTGCAGTCACCGAGATGAAACAAATCGGATGATTTGTGAAACGTAAAACTGATGACCTCTATTAACTTTCACTCAATTCATAATAAGGTTTAAAAAAATCAGCCATTGAGATCCCTATGGAGTATAGTTCTACTCTGACACAAATAAGGTCTCCATGAGTTGGAATTGACTTGATGGCAGCTGGTTGGTGCAAGTAGCATGCTAGAACCAACTTGTTCTGGCTCCTAACACCTCTCAGTAGCAATTGTCTGATTTTCTGGAATTGTGCCAATTGGTTGGTATCACACTGGTAGTTTGCAACAGGCCATGATCCAAGTGTTTACCACCAAAGTCGGCAAATGCTACAAACCATGGCACCACTATCTACTCTCAGCACTGGCCAACCGGTTAGGTGAGATGGTGTATTTACAAAGTGTTTAACACAGTGGTGCATGATGAGAAATGTATGTTATTATTATTGTCAATATTAGTGACTCTGGACACCTCTCTCCTGATTATTTTCTCCCAACTGTCATTACTTTTTTCTGACCCCATATCTCACTGATTTCACCTGAACCTGTATCTGTGTTCAGTGAGCTCCTTCTGTGCAAGCTCTTCTTTCCTCACCCCACCTCTTTGCTTGTGGCCTCTTATTTGACTGACATAATGGAATGGATTTCTCCCAGAGGTGCTACTCAGCATGAGGCACTGTGAATACAAACATGTATCTGGGTTTTGAGCTATCCCCAGATCTTTTGGTGGACAAGGTGCAACGGACTCTGTGACAGCTACCTTTGACCAGAAATGTGGGAATAAGAGGCAGGCAATGCCACTCGGAACCATCACAAGCCCTTCTGCCACCTGAGATCCCAGGACCTTTGAAATGAGAATCCTTCAGGGTAACTTCAGCTGCAAAGTGCAACCACCTTCTCCATGATGACACGATGATTAGGACTACAGGGCACTCAATTAGCTTTCCTGCTTTCCCTGCCCTAATAGCATTACCTTTCGATTGGCAACAGACTTCCCCACTGGCTACAAAGGTTGTATGTATGCTGCCTGGAAACCAGAAATGTGTAACATCAAGTCTGGCCCCTCGCCAAATTTCTACAGGGTATTAGTAACAAACTGGTGAAGCTCATTAAAAAAAAGAGAGAGAAACCTATAACCATTAAAAGTCCATTAAGCAGCCTGTCATTTTGTAGAGCTAAATAGCCCACAGTAATCAAAAGCATATGAACCCCAGCTGGGAAACCCAGTGAATTGTTTCGATTTAGGGGAGAATTCATCAAGAAAGATTGTTCTTGGGATTGGGTTGATTTTTCTCCTTCAGTTCCTGGCCCCGTGTTCCATTATAATTAAAGTGATTGATGCACCTCCCAGACAAAGGTGAGCAGTGACCACCAGAGCCAAAACATCTGTTCCTTCCAAGCAAACAGCTAATATGGAATTTCAGCTGAAAGGCACGTAACTCGAGGTTACCCCTCCGCTGTCAATTAGGTATGGCACAGTCATCTCATTGCTAGCTGCCTGTGTTCCCCGTGCATTACCTATGAAATTTCTCTTTCCAGTCATAGAAGACTTTGATCCATACCCAAGTTATGGTCAAGAAACAAGGAATGAAGGCCGAGGTCAACAAGATTCCCTAAAATGCAAGTTAGAAAATCCATTCATTGATTACTGAAAAGTCTTCCTCTCCATAGGTGGACACTTGTTAATTTCAGAAATGCAGGTTCAATCTTTCCAATTTGCCTCAGTCTCTCCAGCTCCCTTCAACATTTCCCCATTCCTATGCATTCCCCACTCATCCCATTGCTTATTTGCACCTCCATAGGTAGATGGCCACATGCTGGGAGAATTGGTCAAATGCAAAGAGCTGTTTATGGTTGCACATTAGCAACTCTGGCTCTGACATCTGAATGTAAGAAAGGAGAGAAAATTAATGATTCCACACCAGTGCTTGTCTACCCCATCAGGACACTAGATGAGGACTAAATGCTGGTCTAAATGGAAAGAACTAAGACTTTCAGATTCAATATAAAGACTCCTGAGAGTAATCATATGTTCCTTGTATTTATCTTTATTATCACTGCTTTAAAAAAAATTACCCAAAAAAGCCAAGTTTAATTTAAAGGGAAAAAACCAAATGGACAAAAAAACCCCAACAGGCTCAGTATAACCACCTTCTCTCCCTCCAGCCACCTCCCCCAAACTCCTCTAGTGATTTTGGTGGAGGACCACTTGTTTATGTTGATCCTTCAGGAATCTTGAATTCGGTTTCTGCATGTGTCTATCCTCTATCGATAGTATGCTTCTCCAAGGCAAGGTCAGCCAATGGCATCTTTCCCTTTGTGTCTCTTCCAGCATCTCTGGTGTAGAATCCTTGCAACTCAGAGTCCCTCACTGAATATTGATAAAGTGATCGTTCACTGCTGCCAGGCTCAGCATCACAAGCTCAAATCACTAAGCAGTTAATGAGGCCCTGGGCTGTCCACACAAACACATTTACTTTGGGAATAAAAACAGATCAATGTCCCCTTATGCGCTGAATCTGCTTAAATGTACACTGCAGATAATGCATGCATACAGTGTGCGTAAATGTTCCCACATCTGGAAGAGGTTCTCCAGCCTCTTCTCAGCTTCACTTCTAAATGCTGCCCACCCTTCAAGACCTGGCTTTCCTTCCATGTTCAATAAAAAGTCCATATAAAATTTAACAAGATCAATGTTGTACAACCATCACCAGCGTCTTTTTGCCCAATTTCCTCCCATAAACAAAAACCCAATGCTTCCCATATAATAATTAACCCCATTTTTGCCCACTCCTGCCCTTGATAACTACTATTAAGCTTTAGTCTCAATCAATTTACCTATTCTATGTACTTCATATTTGTGAGGTAATACAATATTCGACTTTTGTGATTGACTTATTTCATTCAGCATGTTTTAATAACCAACAATCCACTGATAGCTCCCTAAATGACCTTCAATTGATTTAGTTAATACAATTGTTCAATTCTTTCAGCATATAAAAAGGCTCTCTAGGTAGTGTAGTGGTTACAAGTCAGAACTGCTAACCTCAAGGTCAGCAGTTCAAAACTACTAGCTGTTCCACAGGAGAAAGGTAAGACTTTCTGCTCCTGTAAAGATTTACAACCTTGGAAACTATGAAGGGTCGCGATGAGTTGGAACTGACTCCACGGCACACTGCCACCACCATCTACAAAGTGGACTCTTGGTGTGGCACCGTATTATCAGCACTGGATTGGGAACCACAAGGTCAGCAGTTCAAACCCAGCAGCATCTACTTGGAAACCTTATACGGGGTCCCTGAGAGTCGAAATCAATTTGACAACATTTAACAACAATCCACCAGGTAAACTCTTGAAGGCCAGCTATCGTATCTTATCTTACTTTGTATTTCTTTCAGACCAAGCAGACAACCTCACACACAGGGAATGGCAGGAAGATATGAGTGAGAGAGTCAGTGGTGCAATGGGATCAAACTGAATAGGGTGAGAATGAGAACCGAAGGATTGCCTTGTAAATGAGACCAGTGACATCATACTCTTCCACCATCTCTTTATCCCAGGGAGCACCTTAAGCTTGGACACCTGGGGAGATGCGGCCTCTTGCTGGACTGGGGGACTTTCTGACCTTGGAGTTTTTTTCTTCCTTGGATGTCTAACTCTAAAGGAAAAATAAACTTGTAAAGGGCCATAAATCGCCTTGCAAAAATACAGGCCCTTTTTTAATGCCTAGTAGCTAAGGTTTAAGTTAAATTCCAGACCCTTAATGAAAAAAAAAAAAAAATATGTAAGATACTTCTTTGCTGTCTTGACCCCCACCCCTTCTAAAGTTTGGAAAGTTGCTAGACTTTTTCCCTTGTTGATGAACTTGTTTGTATGGTACATATATCCAGGTTGATAGCATTCAAACACATATAGACCTGAAAATCATCTTGAGCACTGTCCTGGAAACCCAGTTCCTCCTTGCCAGAGCACTTTCTTCCAAATCCACTAATTGGACTGCCCGATTATTTTCCACAACTCCACTCATTTTGTTGCATTGAGTGCATTCTGTGACAATCAGGAGGGTTTGTTTTAAGAGAGACTAAGACCCCACTTTGTTCTGTTGCTGGCACAGGGGTCACCAGAAACTCCTCCACTATCCAAAATCTTCAACTTCATGTGGCTTACTCTCTGCAGGCGATCTGGACAGCGGGGAAAATACTATGACAAGAGTCCTGAGGTGTCCTGCCATGCTCCTAGTAGCTGAAGGACTTTAGTTTTCTGGGTTTTCTTTATAATCTGGAATTTGAAGTAATTATACTACATCATTTCTATAGTCTAAATCCTTCCCAGTCTTGTTTCTACCATCCTCTCTTTCTCTCTACCTCGGTTCTGCTTCCCTGTTTATTCCAAGGAGTCTCCTTGGTAGCGAAAACTGTTAAGTATTCAACTACTAGATGAAAGATTGGTGGTTCAAAACTACCCAGAGGTGCATCTGAAGACAGATCTGGCAGCCTTGAAAACCCTATGGAGCAATTCTACTCTGCACACATGAGATCACCCATGAGTCTAAATCAACTCCATGGCAACTAACAACAAAAACATCTATGTCAAAGGAAACAATGTGCCTCCTTGTTTATAAGTTCATCCTCTACCTATGCCCTGGAGTCTTTCTCTAGTGTCTGTTCCATTGTTATTCCTATCCCCATCTCCTACCCCATTAGTCTGCTTTCTCATTTATTTCTTCTCTTTTCATATCAGCATGCTTGGATTTCTTCTAGTCTGAAAACCAAACTAGCAAGCCTGTTTGCCTGCCATTCTTTGAACTTTTTATCACCAAACTTCTCCATAGGAAAATGTTTACTGTTGTCTCCAGTTAGGTTCTTTATCATCTATTTACTCTTCAACCCTTGACACTCTATCATCTGCTTCTGACCCATCTCCCCTCTCAAGACTGACTAGTGGCTGCTTCATCTGCAGGAGTCCTGGTATAGCACTGTAGGATAAGTACTCGACTGCCAACCATTCAAACACACCAGACTTTCCTAGGAAAGTCGGATCCAACTCGACGGCACTTAACAACAGGCTTCATCCTCAGGACTTTCCTTCCAAGACCACACCTAACATAGATCCAGTTCCCACGCTGTCTTTATTCTTGGTTTCTGCTGAGACAGTGGATAAGAATCCATAAGTCACACACCTACTCTCTAGCAATGGAGTACTGATGTGGCGCTGTGAGTTAATGCACCAGACTGCAAAGCCATTTGAACTGCAAGGTCGGTGGTTCAAGCTCACCAGCTGCTCCTTGGAAACCCTATACAGGGTCACTGTGGGTTGGAACTGGTTCGACGGCACTTCACAACAACAATCTCTAGCAAATGGTTATCCAACATCTTTGGTTTTCTTTCTAGAGTATGCTTCCTCCATTCTTGCTATCTGGAAGACTGAGAGCTTTCCAAGTCACCAAGAGCTGTTTCCTTTTTGCTTAACTGTTCCTTCATGAATTATCTCTTTTCTCTTCCATTTTACTAGCAAAACCAAGGAAAAACCAGGCCACATCTTCCACACTTTGCTTGGAAATCTCAGTTAAACATCCAAGTTCTTTGCTTACAAGATAGGCAGGGGATCTAGTAAGGCAATGTTCCCAGGAGAAACAGGGCAGGGAACAGGGAACAGGGAATGGGCCAAAACATGGCAAAGAAAGAAGCCAAGCAAAATCCCACAGAAGCTCTAGAGCATAAACTATGCCTCAGAGTTGTCCTGTCTTGAGGAAAAGAGCTGGGCTTTCACACTCCACAAGCAGCAGTCATGGCCTACGGGCACAGGATGAGAAGTAGAGGAAGAGGTAAATTCCAAGCACTTCCTCCTTTCTGAACTTGCCAGCAAAGTTCTTCAATAGCCTCAAGTCAGTCTTCAGAAGAAGAATCACAAGAGTCAAAAGCACATAAAGGTTAGACAAGGGACCTCCAGAAATAGTAAAAGAGATCCAAGGGAAATAGCGGTTCACCAGCAGCTTCCACTAAAATATGCTTTTTCAACCCTCTGCAGCTTTTGACAGTGTTGACCATGCTCCCTTGGAAATTCTCTTGCCTTGACTTTGTGAAGGTGCACTTCTCTGGTCTCCTCCTCCTGTGAAATAAGATCCTCCCTGTGTTGTTCTTCCTCGGTTAGCAACTTTTCTTCCTGCCATGTGTGTCACCATTCCCCTCCCATCTGCCCTTATATTTCTTCTTTATTTTTGTCATTAAATTATTTTCTCTGCCCCTGCAGCCCCAAATACCACATCTAAAATGTCTCATCCCCAATTCCCAACTGTGCTAGAGGAGTCTACCTTGGATATACCCTCAGCACCCCAAAATCAAGGAATCCTGCTGTGGCACTGTAGGATCAGCACTGGACTGCTAACCTCAAGGTTGGTGGTTCAGATCCACCAACCGCTACTTAAAAACTTTATACAGGGTCACTATGAGTCAAAACTGACTCCACAGCACTTAACAACAACACCTCCAAAATCAATATGTCAGAATATTACATTATACGAGAAAGCTTATGGAAAACCATTATCAAAAGATAATGGAAGTTCTCCACTAACTTTCTGAAGCACTCCGGCGGATGTTCTGGTGTGGTTTATTTCTTCTTCCTGATTTGCCTGACCATATTTCAGAGCAGAAATCCTTGGAAACATCTTTCGCTCCAGTCTTTTCTTCGTCTTTATGTCTATCAGGACCTAAATTTTCTCACATATTTTATTTCCATCCGATTTCCTTTGTTGTCACCTTAGTTCAGGCCTTCATCGGCTCTTGAGTGGACTTTGGAAGTAGCTCCCTAACTGGTCTTCCTGCTTCTTCTCCCCACTCCCATTCATCCAATGCTCACCACCAGATTATCTTTACAAGGTAACACTAAGATCATGTTCTCTGCCACATACATGTCCTCCTTGACATTTATTTTTCATTCAACAAATATTTATTGAGCTATTATTATGTGCTAGGAATTGTTTACTCTGGGGGATGGGGATATGACTGGGAGCTAAAATAAAGAAAAAGGCAGAGAGGTTGATTCAGGAAGTTCTTATGATCCCTTCATTTTCAGAGAGATGCTTGGTGACCATAACATGGAATAAATGGAGATCTCTCATAGGCTGCAAAATAGATTCAGACAGCAATGAACCTCAAAGGGACGGAATCTTTGCTTCCAAGAAGACATAGATAAATGATAAAGATATGGGGATGACTACTCCAGTTTACATCACTCAGACCATAACTGAGATTTTTCAGCCACAATTGAGGTAGCTATAATAAAATGAAAGGTAACCTTTGACTCCTCAAAGGTATGGTTTTGAATCTTAGCCCTGTCTCTAAAACTGTTTTAAGTTCAGCAAGCTTCTAAACCTATTTGAATGTGAATTAATTTCCTCCTTGACTTTTATTGACTCTATTCTGCCTACAAATAATGTAACAGAGACTTCTCCTCCTCACCTATTCTAATTTTCTTCTGTCACCCCGCTGAAGTTAGGTAGAGTCATGTGACTCTGCCCATTGGGCTGTGACTCAGTAGACGTCACTTCTGAATCAAGGCATTTAAAAGCAAGTGTGAGTTCTCTACACTCGTTCTCTGTGTGGTAACCTTGCACACCCAGTATTAAGATGGCAGAGCTGCATGATTAAAGAGCCCGGATCACTGAGTCACTATATGGATATATTATGTTACAAGATAGATGGGTCCATATTAAACTCCATGTATGCTAGGTCTAAATTATGGATTGAAAGGCTACTATAAATTCTGTGTCGTTTGCTTGTTTTTATTTTACTGCAACAAAGCTTGTCCTGTCCTGAACAGTACAATGATTTTTCCAGTACCCTCAAGAAAATGTTCAGTTTACTATCCAAACTTCTCTAGAACTGATGTTTCTTCTTAGATTTTTTCTCACCCTTTTTTCAACAGACTTTCTGCCCTGTCATAACTTGACTATTTTCTATTTGTAACTAATCCCAACTCCTATCTGCCTCCATGTCCTCTACACTACACATATACAGAGAGAGAGAGAGAGAGAGAGAGAGAGAGAGAGAGAGCGTTCTAGTTCTCTTTTCCCTTCAAGATCTAGAACAGGAGTTGACAAACTCTGGCCCATTGTAACTAATCCCAACTCCTATCTGCCTCCATGTCCTCTACACTACACATATACAGAGAGAGAGAGAGAGAGAGAGAGAGAGAGAGAGCGTTCTAGTTCTCTTTTCCCTTCAAGATCTAGAACAGGAGTTGACAAACTCTGGCCCATTGATCAAATATGGTCTGCCAACTATTTTTGTAAATAAAGTTTTACTGGAGCACAGCAAGCCCATTTGCTTATGTATTATCTATGGTTGTTTTCCATTTACAACGGCAAAATTAAGCAGTCACAATCAAGATCATCTGGCCCATAAATTCTAAAGCAAAATTATCTGACCTTTTACAGATAAGTTTGCCAACCTCTGTTCTAAACTGTCTTTCCTCCTTTCCCCTTGTTTCCACCTCCACAGAAGGCCATGGCTCCCACTGATTTTCCCCTGGTTTGTATATCCATACTGTCTTACCATGTCTCCCCTGCATGTCAAAATGCCTGTGTGCTTCATTTTCCCTATGCCATGAAAAGTGTGAAGAGTGGCAGGGCACATTTCTTATTTTCTTATAGATTCTCAGAGTACCCAGTACCTTGCCTCACAATATTAAACAGCACATAACTGTTAGTTGAAGGGATAGACTGATTTCTTGAGGTCTCCAATATTACAATGGGAAGAGAAAGGACAAGAAGAAAAAATTAAGATGCTAGAATTAGTATGCAGGAATTTTTCAGTTCAAATTCAGCAAACCCTCTTATGAAACTTAGAGTCATTCATATAATTATTACTGACCATTAAGCAATACCAGGGTCTTCATAAAATATATGTTCACTTTTTAACTTTAATAGCTTTGCTTTTCAATATGATTTGAACAATATGTAAATGACCTTGGAAAGAATGCGTTAAAGAGGATCCCACTCACACTTTTCCACAGTGAATTTTTATTTAAATCCTGTGGCAAACTGAAAATAACTATAATCAAGAAGATAAGAGGTACGTGATTAATGTTGCTGTTGTTAAGTGCCATATTTGTTGTTGTTGTTAAGTGCCGTCGAGTCGGTTCCGACCCATAGCGACCCTGTACAGGGTTTCCGAGGGTGTAAATACTTACGGGAGTAGAAAGCCTCATATTTCTCCCGTGGAGTGGCTGGTAGTTTCGCTGACCTTAAGGTTCGCAGCCCGATTCGTAACCACTACGCTACCAGAGCTCCTTTAAGTGCCATATAGTCAGTTCCAATTCATAGTGATCATGTATAGAGCTTCTGAGGAGTGCCTGATAGATTTAAACCACCGACCTTGCAGTTCAAACTGAACTTGTGGTCTAGTGTTTATCCCACAGGGTCACACCAGGGCTCAGGCAGCTGATTAATATATTTCATATATTATTTTATATATAAGGAGTCCTGGTAGCATAGTGGATTATGAGCTGGGCTGCTAATCACAAAGTCAGTCGTTCAAATCTAACAGCTGTTCCATGGAAGAAAGATGAGGCTTTCTGCTCTCATAAAGATTTACAGTCTCAGAAACCCTGTGCAGGGTCGCTATGAGTCAGAACCAACTCAGTGGCATACAACCACAGCCACTGCCATTATTATATATATGTTGTTGTTGCTAAGTGCCATCCAGTCAATCCCAACATAGCAATCCTATATAGGTTTTCCAAGGAGTGGCTGGTAAATTTGAATCACCAACCTTGTGGTTCAAACCTATCTTGAGGTCCAGTGCTTTATCACAGCGCTACACCAGGACTCTATTATATGTATATCATATATTAATAAAAAGTACACCTCACAGCACATGAGAAAATGAGTCAGTAACTTCAGTTTGCCCTTAAAGGAATGCCATTTTACAGTTTGCCCCCATCCTGTCTACAAGCTACATTATAAAGGCTTAAAAAAACTGACGTTTATATACTACACAGAATCTTTTATAGACCCCATGTTTCTGATTCACTTCCACGTCCAAGAAGTGCTCACTTACATTTCCTCAACAAATACCAATCCCATTGCCAGGCAAGCTGCCTCCATCTCTGTTCCTGAGCTTTGATTAATCAAGACCAGAGTTCTCGTACCCAAATCTGAAGGAAAGTCAGGGAGGAAAATTGCCTTGATAATTTAGCTGCTTCCTCCATGGCAGCCAGACAGCATAAGAGATTGAGCTAAAGATATTGGGAGCTCACACCAATGTCCCTGGTCTGTAAATGCATTAGTCATTGCCCACTGTCCTCCCATTAGCAGCAGAACAATGAACTGAGTGTTGCAAGGAATGACCAGTTTCCTCCCACCAAGTCTCCTTCTGTAAAATGAAAGAACCAAGCCCATGACAGCAAAGCTGCCCAAAAAATGGTCCATGGACTAGTATCAGTCCACACAATACATTCTGAATGACAGCATGAGTAGAGAAAGTGAAAGCAAGCATTTAGAAACATCTGGAGCAATTTGGCATTACCAGCACACCCAAACATGTCATTTTATATTCTACAAAAGTATCAATCTGAAAAAAAAAAATATCACTCAGCAATGTGGATAGGAAATTGAACACACACACATATTGTTGTTGTTAAGTGCCATTGAGTCAGTTCCTACTCATAGGGATTCTGTATAGGATTTCTGAGGAGCAACTGGTGAGCTTGAACCACCAACCCTGCCATTCAAACCAACCTTGCAGTCCAGCGCATTAACCCACAGTGCCACACCAGGATTGAGCACACACACACACACACACATCCATGTGTGTACATGATCCCTTACCACAAAAAGATTGGGAAGTTCTGCATCGGAGAGAACAGTGTATATAGTATCATCCAGTGTACGCTTCAAGCTTGCAAGACCTAATGTAATGATTCTCAATGGGTAGAACTTGTACTGTTGGTTTTCTGACTTCCCTTTGGCCTGCAGGACACTCATGTGGAGAAACAAAGCAATACTAAGATCAAAGGCCCAAACACACTCTCTACCCTAGTACCCCTACTCTATTCCCCGAAGCAAGCTGAAAGAAGAAAATCTGTGCCTTTGTACCTACTAGGTACAAATGGTAGTGCAAATAGCCACTTGGATGTTAATCAAAAAGTAGAAGATTCAACTCCACCCAGTGGCACCTTAGAAGAAAGTCCTGGCAATCTACTTCCATAAAATCAGCCATTGAAACTGTGTAGCACAGGTCTACTCAGATACATACGAGACACCATGAATCAGGATCAGCTTGACGTCAGCTGTTATGTGTGGCTAGACCACAGGCAAAAGCAAGGAAAACAAAACAAGGGAGACTGTGAGAGGAAGATCCAGTTCCACTCCATGGTAGACTAGCAGTGGATGGATCGCAGGCTCTTCAAATAGGAACGCCCATTTCTAGCACAGAGAACATAACCATTTCAGGTCTCCCCAGCAAACATAAATGCTGCCCCAACACTTATGATATTTTCAAACCTAAGTTCATTTCTTTTCCCAAGTAGGAGACTTCATGTTTCCAGGGTGGATTGTTCTCCTGGACTTTCCACCCAATTCATTCTAGGACAAACTATCTTTCAAGAGTTTTTTGTGTTTTTTTTTAATATCCATTCACCAGGGGACTACAAAAGAAACAGGCCCAGAAGATAGGCATTATTAGCAAAGAGGTTCTGATTAATAACAACTGCCTATCACAAGCAAAATGAAAAGCCATCCAAGAATTTGCATAAGCCCCCAACACAAACAGGAGCAGGATGAGAATGAATTGTTTAAACTGGAAAGCAGAAGTTAGCACCTGTTAATGACCCGTTTGTTGGCTCACAAGCTGTTAACACTCAGACAAACTGGTCGTTAAAAGGGGTCATTACTTATTTCAATGCAAAATTTATTAGAGACCCCATCTGAAGATTTAATCGAAGGGCAGCTCTCGCCCTGCACACCTGGTATACCCCAAGGAGGCCAGGGGCAGGCTTCTCGCTGATAAGTCTGGATAAAAAATAGTAATAATAATAATCATCATGGCCACTCTGTCGTATCAATTACCGATTTCCTTCAGCAATCAGAATGTTAGATGAGTTCTGATTCACAGCTTGAGACCTAATAAGGACCACTTGAGTCTTCATTACTTTGTAGGACCATTATGGCTAAGTGGGTCTGATCTGTGTTCTTTGCAAGGAGGCTGCAGGACTCATTATTATGAGAGAGACTTTCGATTAAGCCCAGAATATTCTTTTCTAAATCTTTCAGCCTTTCACAGACTATAAAAGGAAAAGGAGAGAAGGCTAAAGATTCATAATGATACAAGCTTAGGAACATGGGGGGCGGTGGTATCTAGTGGTTGGGAGTAGAATTCTTCGGCCTTAGACTGTCCCAGTATAATGACAAAAGGGTGTCCACTTGGAACTGAAATTCACAAAGAAAAATTCTCTTCCACCATAACACTTAGATCCACCTTCATTTGTGGAGGATGTAAAATAATGTCTGTGGTGGAAAAATGAAATCTCAAGAGCCTCTGCTAACCCCAGTTCACAAATTGTATTTCTTTTTTGTGGAAAAAAGTCTACCAGAAGAACACCACTTACATCTGGGGAGGGGGGGCCAGGAAGTACGTGAAAATGTATATTTTCCTCACATGCCTGCAGATTATAGGACTAGGACTGCAGATTATAGGACTAGCAAATAAAAATACAAAACACCCAGTTAAATGTGAATGTCACATAAATAAGCAAACATCTTTTTTGCACAAGTATTTCCCATACCAAACAATATTTGGCATATGCTCATATTTTTAAAAATTACTTGCTATGTATCAAAATTCAGATTTATCTGGCAACCCTATATCAGACACTTGGCTCTTGGGTTCCCATGCTGTTGGACCATCCAAATCACCTAGGAAAGAGCAAAGATTATTGTACTTCACCCCCGAAAGTTGTGACCAGGCAGTCTGCTTTGTTTATGATGATGATAGAGAACCAGTTTGGGGACCAGTGGTCTGTATATATCTATGCTACTACTGAAATTAAGAGGCAAGAAGAGAGTTAATTGGCAAATTAAGCACTGGTAAAGTTTGGACTGGGAGCGTAGTGGTTACTAATCTGGCTGCTAATCTCATAGCCAGCAGTTCAAAACTACCAGCTGTTCTGAGGAAGAAAGATGAGGCTTTCTGCTCCCGTAAAGATTTACAGCCTCGGAAACCCTGCGCACGATTGCTATGATTCAGAACTGACTCCATGGCACATCACAACAACAACAACCAAGTTTGGACTCACAGGACTCAGCAAAGCCCATATTCACTCATCAGTAGTTCCTGGTTACCCATCAGGAGCAGGGATATGTTTGACTCTTGCCCTGGGGAACCACAATCCAGTGGAGAAAGGAGACTAGAACTTCAAGTATAGACATGTATGCAGGGTCTAATGTGTGCTAGGCACCTCTCTGATACTTTACCTCCATGATCTCATTTAACCCTCCCAAAAAGTTGTCTGTGTAGACACCACACCACACCATACCACACCACCCCACTTTACAGATGAGGAAACTGAAGGTGATGGCATTTGCAAATGCCAGAGTACATGTTCATGCCCAGGTCATTCTGGGTGCTACAAGCTCGTGGCCAATGAGTGTGAAGTAATTGGAACAAATTAAGTGAAGGAAACAGGCAACCTGGGTTTGAGTCTCACTCTGGCATTTCCTAGCTCTGGAACCTCAAGTAAATGACATACCTTCTCTGTGTTCCAAAGCCATTACTACACTTCCACTCAAAGATAAGAAATCAGGAAAATCTTCACACATGGATGTCAGAAGAGAAGGAAAAAAGTTCACATTATTAAAGTACCATAGGGGTCAAAGCAATGGGAAAGCAACAAAGAAAAATCTTCTTCCCAAACCCAGGTTTTAGGTGTCAGGTGACCTTCCATTCTTGAGCTCACCCACTACATGACTTTGAGAGGCAAAGTTAAGTCAACTTCCAACTCATGGAGACCCATGCACAATGGAATGAAACATCATGTGCCATCTCCTTGATTGGTTGTGGAGCAAAATATTGCATTCCATAGGGGTTTTAATGGCTGATTTTTTGACAGATCACCATGCCTTTTTTCCTAATCTGTCTTAGTCTGTAAGCTCTACTGAAAGCTGAGTATCAGAGTCTCCACTTTATTGCTGAAGAGAGCCCAACAGGAGGACTTTTGTGTCTGGACATCCTATGGGGCCCTCCAAAGTTCTTCCTATAGCTTAGCAATGGTAGAAGAGTGAGAATTTGTAGGATGAAGACACAACAAGCACTTGGGGTTTTATAAAACAGAGTAAATCAGATTTAGGGTTTATGAGATTTAGATGTTGTTGTTGTTAAATGCTGTCAAGTTGGTTCTGACCCTTAGAGACCCTGTATGGGGTTTCTGAGGAAAGGCTGGTGGATTTGAACTGCTGACCTTGCAGCTCAAACTGGCCTTGTGGTCCAGCACATTATCCTTCAGCACCACACCACCTGCTTTCTAAAATCCAACTAGTCCTTATGTCTGATGCTTCTAGCCCAGCACATGTTTGCCTCATCTGAAAAATGGTGCTTCAAAGGGTTCTTCTGAGGATTAAATGATATAATACATTTCAAATGTGCATTGCACTGCCTGGTATATAGTCAGAGCTCAATAAATATTAGGTGGTATTGTTTTATAGTATTAGTCCCTTCTTACCAAACCATGAGTCCCTTAAGAGCAGGAATTACACTATATTGTCCTTTGCAAGTCCAATATTTACTCAGTTTGGCACTGTGCTTTACAAAGAGTAAATACCAAGTGTGTGAGTGGGTAGATAAATGGGTGAATTAATTGTTGAGTGGATGAATAGTGGGTAGATCATTTTTTAATGGATGGATGGATGGATGGATAAGTGGATGAATAAATGCATGAATGGACAGAAAGGTGGGTCTTCTGGCAAAGGTGACTGGGAAATTCTTCATGGAGAACATAAGAATCTAGTTCCACTAATAGAGGTAACCATAGAGCAATTTCAAGATTTAATATTGGCCTAATAATCTTATTCTTCTTTTGTTATTTCTACAAATGGAATCAGAGACGCCAGCCTTTTGGAAAGGATACTAGTCAGAAGGTGTAGTTGACCAACACAATGTTCTTGTTGTTGTTGATATGTGCCATGGAGTCGGTTCCAACTCACAGCTACCCTGTACAGGGTTTCCAAGGCTGTAAATCTTTACTGGAGCAGAAATCCTCATCTTTTTCCCACAGAACAGCTGGTAGTTTTGAACTGCTGACCCTGAGGTTAGCAACCCGATTCGTAGCCACTATAGGTGCCTTGTAAATGCTCCAAAGTTGTAATACTTTATTTAAAAATATTAGCAGTTCACCTTTTTCTCATTAGTGAAAACCATACCAAAAAATCTTTAATATGACTTAAAATACATTTAAATCCATACTATTATGTAAGATAAAAGTCACATCAAAATTGTCAGGGAGGCAAGAGAAAAGCTGGAATTTTTACTCTGTCCTAGGATTGCCTGGGCTTCAGAGCTCAGTGTGATTGCTGCCACGGGTTCATTGGAAATAGAATCGTGAGGCCAGTAAAATTAGAAAAGTATATTTTCATTTGCTCCAGTCTGTGCAAGCTCAAAGAAGAAAGAGCGTGCGAGCACATGATAGGAATGGAAATGAACGGCATGTGCAGGAGAAAGGCTGGACTGTAAATCAAGGGCCAGAAGGCAAAGAAAGTGACAAAGGACCAGGCAGAACTAAAATAATCAGAAAATAAGAGGGGAAACCAAGAGTTCAGAAACAGTGAAGAGGATTCCATTAATAATCATTTCGGAAGGCAATAGAGGCTAGACAGCCCTAACAAGGGACGGAAGGGGAAGGAGTAAAGACAAAGTGAACAGCTGCACATTCCCCTTGCAAACTCTACAAACACAGTTCATAGACTTGCCCACGGACAGGGCCCCTAAAGACGCACAGCCAGCAAAAGACTGACCAGTCTCAGAGAAATGAGTGGTGCTCAGGGAAACTGGAAGGTCAACTGGCCCACCTGGATCAATGACATCACCCACATGATGGGGCCACGTTCTGTAGAGACAAAAAGAGCAGCAGACATCAAGTCATGTTGTGGGCTCAGACCCTACACTCCAAAGAAATAGTTCCCCAGCCTGCTGTCTAACACGTACAGTTCCAGAGTTATATATTTATTTATTCCATCTACAGCTTCTTGTTCAAATGAAAATCCCCCTAGCAATTTTTTAAAATAAACAGCAACACACACACACACAAACAGTTGGTGCTCAGTTGATTCCAACATATGGTGACCTCATGTGTCAGAGTCGAACTGTGCACCACAGGCTTTTCAGTGACTGATGGTTCAGAAGTCAATTATCAGGTCTTTCTTCTGAGGTACCTCTGGGTAGACATGAACCTCCAATCATTTGGTTAGCAGCTAGATGACTCAGGGGTGCACCTAACAAATAGACATGAAATGTACCATCTACTCGTGTCTGGGAATAAATATAACAAAACACTTCCTGAAGGTATTTTCTTAACAAAACATGTAAAGACAGGCTAACCTACTGGATGTCTGAGAAAGGTAAAAAAGAGTTAAGGAGTGGGCTTAAGTCACCGAGCCCTGACAGACCCTTTACCATTCTGCCTGTCCACCATTTGGCATTGAGTTCTTTGTCCATTATAGAGACCAAACCCAACACAGCTTGCTGCCTACTCTCAAATTTGTGCCAACTTGAGAACAAACAAGATGGCAGATTGGGTGGAAGCAGTAAGGAGTTCCGTCAGCAACAACACAGAATACCTGACCAACCAGGTTCAGGGGATGGTCCCAGAACTCTGAACCACATATAAAGGAATATTTATAAGGTTGGAAGGCTTATAGCTGGGGGAATTTGTGGCAGAA
>NW_006408570.1:7944760-7955066 GCF_000296735.1 Chrysochloris asiatica | reverse complement strand
TTGTGCCAACTTGAAGATTCAGCGCAAGCACAGCAACAATTGTGAGGCTAGCTTATGACTGGGCATTGTTTTGTTCTGTTGTACATAGGGTTGCTATGAGTCGGAACACACTCAACGGCACCTAATAACAATAGCAGTATCATGTTTCCACTGGCGTCCTGGTGCAATACTGTAGGATAAGCACTGGACTGCTAACTACAAGGTCAGCATTTCAAACCCACTAGTTGCTTCTTGGAAATCCTAAACAGGGGTCACTATGAGTCAGAATCCACTTGACAGTACTTAACCACAACATGTTTTCACTCTTCTAGTGTGGTGCTATAGGATAAGTACTGGACTGCTAACTCCAAAGTCAGTTTTCAAACTTCCTGCCACTCGTCAGAAACCCTATACACGTTCACTGTGAGTCAGAATCTACTCGAGGGCACTTAACAGCAACATGTTTCCACTTTCCTTACGCTTCAAACCAGTTTGAACTGTTTAGTCATGGCCAATGAATGCAGAGAAATCAAAACTGGCCTGACTCTGTAAAATGTAGGTATACTGGAATAATAACCAGAATGAGAAAAAGTATGGATCAAAGTCCTAAAATGGGAGATTTGGAAGAGGAATAGTGAGCCCTTTCAGGAACTTAACTCAGCAAACTAGATTATCACCGGGACAGTAGAGAGTGACACATATTCAAAGTGGTACATGTCAGCTGCCAGCCTCAAGCCGGCACCATTGTTTACAACTGTAATGGTCAAGAGATTTGGCTTCTGTGCAATGTGTACACTGCCTTTGTTTTCTAAGAGGTAGATTATGTTTCTAGGTTGGTGTCAACCTGTAATTTTTCCCATCCTGGTTATCATTCCAGTACGCTTATAATTTGTAAATTTGGATACGTTCCAGTTTTGCTTTATAAGTGAACTGGGAAGAACCAGTTTAAAGCTCTACACTGAATGGAGTCCACTGAATGAAAATGAATGATTGAAAAATAAGCAAATCAATTCTTCACATGATTGATCCACTATTATCATTGTTGTTGGAATCCTGGTGTGGCACTGTGGTTAATGCGCCAGACTGCAAAGCTGTTTGAACTGCAAGGTCGGCGGTTCAAGCTAACCAGCTGCTCCTTACAAACCCTATACAGGGTTACTAAGGGTCAGAATCGACTTGATGGCACTTCACAAGAACAACATCATAGTTGTTGCCATCAGGTCAATTCCAACTCAGGGCCACCCCATGTGTGCAGAGTAGAACTATGCCCCACAGAGTTTTCATCTTTCTGAAGTACATCACTGAATCTGTCTTCTGAGGCACCTCTGGGCAGGGTCAGACTTGCCAGCATTTAGGACAGTAGCCCAGCATTTAACAATTTGAACCACCCAGGGTCCCTTTTATCACCTTCTGTCCAACATAAAATGGGTGGGTGGTTGGAAACACATCGTTTCTTCTCCTGGCAGGAAAGCAAGCCAACTGCTGCTGAACTGAATTATGCTTTTCACTTCAAAGTCTTGCCTAAGTTTTCAGCCCTACTCATCTAGGACATCCACTCTTTTTCCATCCCTTGGGTTTTTATTCTTCCCCATCAGGCATCATTCCTTCACCAGGACCCCTCCAAACTTCACCACCAGCTACTCTCTTAAGATGGGTGTTAAAGAGAAGTCTTTCTTCTGCCTCACAGAGTTCTGGTTCTTAACTGTCTGGCTTTCTTGCCAAATGATATGCTTTCTTTTTCATCCTCCTCAACAGCTGATTTGTTCATTCTGTGTAATTAATGCATGCACTCTGAAGCTTCAATCTTTGTCACATGATAGCTGGCATTAATTAACCTTGTGGAGTCTTTGCCCTGTTAGAAGAGAAAACAAAACAAAAACAAAAAAAAAAAAAAACAGTGCTTATGTCCCATATTTAAAGAAAAAGTGAGGGGAAACTTTACACTTATTTCAAAAAACCACACTCAACCAAACCATATCAAGAAGGATCCCTAAATTAGCAGTATTTAGGGCATATAACAGACTCCTGGTATGATACTATAGGATAAGCACTAGACTTAGTGACCACAAGGTCAGAGGTTCAAACCCACCAACTGCTCCTTGGAAACTCTACACAGGGTCACTATGAGTCAGAACTGATTTCACAGCACCTAACAACAAAAACAACAGTGCATATAAGGCAAACACAGCCACCAAATTTACACTCAACACCATCAATAACGAAACCCTTTCTGGAGAAACTGTTAGTTATTTTTGTACTTCCTTTGGAATCTTCTACAAAGAATGACTGATTTGGACAAAATGTGAAAGTCCAACTAAAAGATAAAGGCTAATCCCAAGATCCCAGCATGCAATCAATAAAGCTGACTCGTCCATGGGAGCAGGTGCTAGCCATACAGGTCTAATCCAAAGATCCAGCGCCACATCCTGACACCTATAATCTCTGCAACATCAATATGTGTGCTCACTCCAGTCAGTCAGGGAGCAAGAGTAGCTGAAAAATAACTGAAAGTTGCCAATTCTATACACTATCAGGACTCCAAAACATACTTGTAAGCAGCTGGTAGAATAGACTTTCTATAGCTACTCTATAAGGAGGATTAAAATCCCAAATGCCCCCTACAGGAAGGAAATAAAATCTCTCTATGAATTCTTATTCACGTTTCCTTCAATAGTATGTCTGTGAAATTAACCTTGGTTGTTGCTTGTATACATAGTTCATTTTTTAAAAAATTGCAGTGAACTATTACAATTGTGTGGCTATGGTACAATTTGTTATCTGTTCTGTTGTTGGTGCACATTTAGCTGTTATGGGTAAAATTGCCAGCAGCATTCTTCTCTGCTTATGGTGGAGTGTGTATTTACCCATTTCTGTGGACCAGATGCCTGGGAAGGGGACCTCATCACATGAATATTTGAATATTCAGCTTTTAATAATTATCTTTTGATTCTTTTTCTCCTAGTATTTAGTGTTTTTTCTTTTCTCTCTTCTGTGGTTGTCTTCTCTTCTCTCTTTGGTTTTCTATATCTCTCTTCTTTCTCTTTTTCTATTACCTGCTTTTTTCTTTCTTTTTTCTCTTTTGTTTTCTTTTTTGCAATTGTTTGCATATTTGTTTTTCTCGTGTATTTGTGTGTTGTCTCTTCTTGCCTCACTCAACAGAGGAAAGCAACTGTGCCCATACAGCCAAGTCACAACCATACCTTATGTGACTCCACCCAATGGGCAAGAACCAATACCAGCTGTTATACACCGGATCAATGACAACAACCAACATCAGTCAAATCCATCCTTAACTGAGCTACATAGTAGTGAACAGACAACAGTAGACAAGTTTCCATTCTCTAATCACACCTACCAGGAGGCAATTGGTGAGTGCCTACAAACACACCAACATACAATCATCAACTACATAAAAATACAGTGACACCACAATTCCTCAGAAGCATCAGATAATTTCTGTTCATACAAAGAAAAAAGAGCAGCTCAAACAAGTGAACAAAAGGAAGAGCTAGAAAGTGGTTTTTGAGGGGTGGGGGGAAGAATCAAAACTACTTGAAAAAGGATTTAAAAGAATGATATTTAGATACCTCCAGATGATTGTTACAAAGGTTGAGGAAAACAAAGAAGAAATCAAGAAAACACAATAGGAACAAACAAACAAAATAGATAAAGGATGGTTGTTGTTGTTGTTGTTAAGTGCCATCGAGTCGGTTCCGACCCATAGCGACCCAGTACAGGGTTTCCAAGGGGTGTAAATCTTTACGGGAGTAGAAAGCCTCATCTTTCTCCCGCGGAGCGGCTGGTAGTTTCGAACCGCTGACCTTAAGGTTCACAGCCCGATTCGTAACCACTACGCTACCAATGCAAAATGTATAAATAGAAATCCAGAAAATTAAAATTAAGATTTCAGAAATGAACAATACATAGAAAGGGCAAATAAGTAGATTTGAATCACTGGAAGCCTGAATTTGTGAGTTTGAAGATCAGTTTCTCAATACTAGTAGATAAGAAGAACAATCATAAAAAAATAAGAAAAAAATCAAGCAAGGCTAACATTCATGTGGGACACCATGAAGAGGAATAACATGGGTAATTGGAATTCCAGAATAGGAAGAGAAAAAGAAAGCTGCAGAACAAAATAGTTGAAGAATTGTTGTAGGAAAACCTCCCAACCACCATGAAAGATTAAAAAAAAAAAAAAACAAGCATTCAAGAAACTGAACAAAACCCAAACAGAATAAACTACAAAAGAAAATCACTAAAATATATCATAATCAAACTCTCCAAAATCAAAGACAAGGAAAGAATCGTGAGAGTAACTCAGAAAAAATGAAAAACTACCTACTAAGGAGAACCAATAAGTCTAAGCTCTGATTTCTCAGAAGAAACCATGCAGGCAAGAAGGCAATGGGAAGACATATACAAAGTTCTGAAAGAAAATAATTGGACCCAAGAATCATATAAAAAAAGAAAAAGAAAAAAAAAAAAAAAAAAAGAATCGTATACAGAGCAGAACTGTCCTTCAAATACGATGTCAAAATTAGAACATTTCCAGATAAACAGAAATTAAAGGAATTTGTAATGCAATCAACTTTTCAAAAAATACTGAGAACCAACACCAGCAGATAACAATTTGAGATTGATATACATGACAACAACACCCAGAACTCAATTCAGATTTAGCATTATCCAAAGTAGAACCCCACCACACATCTGTCAGTTTGTTCTACTGTGGTGGCTTTTAAGTTGCTATGCCATCGGTATTTTAAATATCAACAGGGTCACCCATGGTGGACAGGTTTCAGATGAGCTTCCAGAAAATGAGCTCCTCGGGTTGGAAGGCACTCAAAATGCGACTGGGCAATAGCTGCGTCCTCAAAGTAGAGTTGACTGTGACGATGCGAATAGAGTAAAGTCTGTGGGAGAAAAGCCCGTGGGACCTTCATTTGCTGCTGGGGCACAACTCAAAATGAAGAGAAACAGCTATAAGCATCCTTAATAATTGGAACATGAAATGTATGAAGTATGAATCTAGGAAAATTAGAAACTGTCAAAAATGAAATGGAACATATAAATATTGATACCTTAGGCATTAATGAGCTGAAATGGACTGGTATTGGCCATTTTGAATCTGAGAACTACATGGTGTACTATGCCAGGAATGGCAAATTGAAGAGAAATGGTGTTGCATTCATTGTCAAAAAGAACATATCAAGATCAGTCATGAGGTACAATGCTGCCTGTGATAGGATAATATCCAGGCATCTGCAGGGAAGCCCAGTTAATATCACTATTATTCAAATTTATGCACCAACCACTAAAGCTAGTGAGGATGAAATAGAAGAATTCTACCAACTTCTTCGATCTGAAATTGATCAAACATGCAATCAAGATGTATTGATCATTACCAGTGATTGGAATGCAAAGGTTGGGAGTACAGAGGAAGGAGCAGTCATTGGAAAATATGGCCTTGTGATAGAAATGATGCTGAAGATCACATGATAGAATTCTGTAAAACCAATGATTTCTTCATTTCAAATACCTTCTTTAGACAGCATAAGAGATGACTATATACATGGACCTCACCAAATGGACTATATAGAAATCAAATTGACTACATTTTTGGAAAGAGAAGATGGAAAAGCTCCATAGCATCCGTGAAAACAAGGCCAGGTGCAGACTGTGGAACAGACCATCAATTGCTCATATGCAAATGCAAACTAAAACTGAAGAAAATGAAAACAAGTCCACGAGAGCCAAAATATGATCTTGAATATATCCCACCTGAATTTAGACATCATCTGAAGAACAGATTTGATACATTAAATACTAAAGACCGAAGACCAGAAGAGTTGTGGGATGACATCAAGACCATCATACAGGTAGAAAGCAAAGAATCATTAATAAGACAAGAAAGAAGGAAAGGGTCAAAATTGATGTCAGAAGAGACACTGAAACTTGCTTTTCAGTGTAAAGATGTTAAAGCAAATGGAAGAAATGGGAGGTACAAGAGCTGAACAGAAAATTTCAAAGATCAGCTAGAGAAGATAAAGCCAAATATTACAACAAAATGTGCAAAGATCTGGAGTCAGAAAACCAAAAAGGAAGAACATGCTCAGCATTTCTCAAGCTGGAGAACTGAAGAAAAAATCGAAGCCTCGACTTTCATCATTGAACAATTCTCTGGGCAAATTATTGAATGATGCAGAAAGCATCAAGAGAAGATGGAAGGAATACACAGAGTCACTATACAAAAAGGAAATGGTTGATGTTCAACCATTTCAAGAGGTAGCATATGATCAAGAGCCAATAATATTGAAAGGAGAAATCCAAGGTGCATTGAAGGAATTGGCACACACATACACACAAAAGGCACCAGGAATTGATGGAATAAAAATTGAAATCTTTTAATACAGTGAAGCGGCACAGGAGGCACTCACTCATCTTTGCCAAGAAATTTGAAAGACAACTATCTGGCTGACTAATTGGAAGAGATCCATATTTGTGCCCATCCCAAAGAGAGGTGACCCAACAGAATGCAGAAATCATCGGACAATCTCTTTGATATCCCATGTGAGTAAAGTTTTACTAAAAGTAATACAGAAAGGGCTATAAGCATACATTGACAGAGAACTTCCAGATGTTCAAGCCAGATTCAGAAGAGGCCATGGAACAAGGGATATTATTGCTGATATCTGATGGATCTTGGCTGAAAGCAGAGAATATCAGAAAGATGTTTACCTGTGCTTTATTGACTGTGCAAAGGCTTTCAATTGTGTGGATCATGACAAGCTATGGACAACATTGCAAAGTATGAGTATTCCTGAACACTTAATTGTGCACATGAGGAATCTGTACACAGACTAAGAGGCAGTTGTTTGAACAGAACATGGGAACATTGAATGGTTTAAAATTAAGAAAGGTTTGCGGCAGGGTTGTATTCTTTTACCATACTTTTTCAAACTGTACACTGAGCAAATAATCAGAGAAGCTGGGTAATACGAAGAAAAACGTGGCATCGGGATTAGAGGAAAACTCATTAACAACCTACGACATGCAGATGATACAACCTTACTTGATGAAAGTGAAGAAGACTTAAAATATTTGCTTATGAAGATCAAAGAGCACAGCCTTCAGTATGGATTACATCTCAGTGTCAAGAAAACAAAAATTCTCACCACTGGACCAATAAACAACATTCTTTATCAATGGAGAAAAGATTGAGGTCGTCAAGGACTTCATTCTTCTTGGATCAACTATCAACACTCACAGAAGCAGCAGTCAAGAGATCAAACGATGTATTGCATTAGGCAATTCTGTTGCACTTTTTTAAAGTGCTGAAGAGCAAAGATGTCAGTTTACAGATAATGATGTGCCTGACCCAAGCCATGGTGTTTTCAATAACCTCATATGCATGCAAAAGCTGGACAGTGAATAAGGAAGACCGTAGAAGATTGATGCTTTTGAGTTATAGTGTTGGAGGAGAATATTGAAAGTGCCATGGGCTGCCAAAAGAACCAACATATCTGTGTTGGAAGAAGTGCAGCCAGATTGCTCTTTGGAGGCCAGGATGGCCAAACTTTATTTATCATATTTTGTACATATTGTCAGGAGGGATCAGTTGCTGGAAAAGGATATCATGTTTGGTAGGTAGAGGGTCAGAGAAAAAGAGGAAGACCCCAGCGAGATGGATTAGCAAAGTGGCAGCATCAATGGGCTCAAGCATGGCAACAATATTGAGGTTGGCCCAGGACTGGGCAGTGTTTCGTTCTGCTGAGCATAAAGTCACTATGAGTCGGTACCAACTCGATGGCACCTAAGAACAACAACAACAAAGTAGAACCGACCATTAAGCCTGAAAATGGTGGTGTTGGTGGTGGTAGTGTGCCGTGGAGTCAGTTCTAACTCATAGGGACACAGTATAGGGTTTCGGAGACTGTAAATCTTTATGGGAGCAGAACGCGTCATATTTCTTCCACAGAATGACTGGTAGTTTTGAAGTGCTGACATTGAGGTTAGCAACCCAACTCATAACCACTATGCTATCAGAGCTCCTTAGAGGGGAGTAACATATAAATAATTGCAATGATGTTTGTGGTGCTAAAATTAGGTGGTGAATTTATAGCTCTGCATTTTATGAATCTGCTTCATTATCTGCATGTATGTTATGTATATCCTCACACTGAAGTATGTGATTAAGGAAAAATTCACCCTTAAGTGATAACTTCATCCCAGGACATAGAAGAACAGACATGTATGCAGATTTCACACTCTAGATATCAGGGTATCTTCTGAGTTGGCACTCTCCCTATGACCTTCCTTGCTCTGCCTTTTTGTTGTTGTTTACTTGTTTGTTTACTCTAACTAATTGTGTGTTGCTTTTGGGCCACTTCCCATTGGAGCAGTCTGCAGCATTCTCACCACATAGCAGTCCTCTAAATGGGGACAAGCAGAGTGAGAAAGTGACCAGTCTATGATTTTGCTAGTCACACATGTTTAACGGGAGCATTGTCTTCATAACCAAAGAGGCCATTTTAATCACAACCATAGGGTTAATGTATTTCCTTCCTCTCCAATCTCCCATCCCCACACACTAACCAACCCCTCTGGGAAAAAAGCTTTTATCTTATCAGAGCTCCATAGGTTGGGGACAGAGACTAGGGAACCAGATATCAAATTATATTGACAACTCCAAAAAAAAACGAGGGAAAAGTGTAGTTCTAGGACTTCCAAATTGTGAAGAAGTCAAACTGATTTCAAAATAAAACAGACTGTTGTAAACTGGGCAAAAAATTAATAAATTACTCATTCAGAATTTTATGATTAGCAGTGAAACACTGTCAGAAGGTCCCAGAATATTGAATATTGAAACATGAGGATAGCAGCAGAATACTGTCAGATATGTTGTTGCTGCTGTTGTTAGGTGCCTTTGAGTAGGTTTCAATCCATAGCGATTCCTTTATACTAATAAAGAGTGCTTTGAAAAGGAAATTAGGAAAACAATATAATTTACATAACCACCCAAGAGATGAAATACTTAGAAATAAATATAACCAGAGAAACAAAAGACCTATACAAAGGAAACTACAAACCACTACAAGAAACCAAAAGAAACTTGATTCCAACATCATTCTTTAGAGAGATGGAAAACTGATCAATAACTTTATATGGAAAAGAAAGAAACCTCTGATAAGCAAGGCATTACTTAGGAAGAACAAAGTTGGAGGCCTATCACTCAACAACTACTTCACTGCCACAGTGGTCCAAACAGACTGGTTCTAGTGCAATGAAAGATCCATAGATCAAATGAACAGAATTGAAAACATAGAAGTAGATTCATTCACATACAGTCAGCTGGTCTTTGACAAAGGACCAAAACACATTAAATGGGAAACAGATAGTCTCATCAACAAATGGTGCTGACAAAACTCGAAATCCATTCGCAGAAAAATGGAACAAGACCCATTTCTCACACCACATACAAAAATGAACTCAACTTGGATTAAAGGCCTAAATGTAAAACCCGTAACTATAGAGATTATCAATGAAAAATCAGGGACAAACAGGAGCTCTGATGTATGGCATCAATACACTATCAAACATAACTAACAATCTATGAAGGTGAGTCAAAATTTTATCTGCACTCCAGTTATATTAAAGCTTCTGTTGGCTGCATTGTCTTATCAGTGCTTTCTGTTCAAGGTCACTGCTGTGCAGGTGTGGACATGGACATGTGCAAACAAAATTTGGACCAATACTCAAAGGAAGGTCATAGTTTCATTTTTTTTTAAATCATTATTGGTGAAGAGACATGGATTCTTCACTATGAGCCTGAGGGTAAATGGCAGAGTATGGAATAGAAACATCCTCAATCACCAACCAAGAAAATGTTCAAAAGTCAACCCTCAGCTAGAAAATTGACGCTTACAGTTTTCTGGAATTCTCAAGGGCCAGCATCGGAACACGATCAGGGAAAAGGTTCAACAATCAACAGTGCTCATTACAGTGAGATTCTCACTGAAGAGCTGAAGCCTAAACTTGGAATTAAATGCAGAGGACTGCTATCCAAGGGTATTGTGATCTTACATGACAGTGCATAGTCTCATTGCAATGCACCTCTGCCCACACTGGTGACGCTCTGCAAAAACTTCATTCTGAGGTGTTAAAACATCCTCCCTATAGTCCTAATCTTGCTCCATTGAACTTTCACCTATTTGTCCACTGAAAGCAGCCCTTCAGGGATAAAGATTCACCTCTGATGAAGAAATGAAGACAGAAGTACATTTGTGGCTCCTAGCTCAGCCTAAAACATTTTTCAATAAGGGAT
>NW_006408570.1:7934023-7942834 GCF_000296735.1 Chrysochloris asiatica | reverse complement strand
TGGTACAATAGTGAATAATTGTTATCAGGACTGACTGTGAGGTTTGGAAATGTAAAGATAGACATTTTGTAGCAAAAGAAGGGGAGTGGTTGACTTTGCAGTCCAGGAGCGGAGGGCCCTGGGGCCATCAAGGGAGAAGAGTGGAGTGTGGGACCCTACCCAGAGAAAAAGTGATGCCAGAGATGGTGGCAGAGACAATGACATGGAGAGAGGAAGTGGTTGGTAACTCTAGACCCAGAGAGGGAGAGGAGCTGTGTGCTGATGACCAGGGAGCAGGCTTGCAGGTTGTACTACTTTGGTCAGAAGCGACTGGAATCTTGAAAGCTCATTAGTGGTCATCTAAGGTACAACTATTGGTCTCTCCATGGTCAGAAGTACGAAGAGTGATGAAAACTGAAACTACTTCAAATCAATTAGTCCAATGGACTGATGGAATACATGAACATCAGCCTTCAAGACTCTAAACTAAATGGTGTCCAACTACCATTACCAACTGCTCTGAAAAGAAGATCCTAGATAGAGTAGGTGAAAATGTGGAAGAAAACTCAAAATTATTTAAAAAAAAACACCAGGCTTACTGATCAGAAAGAGAATGGAGGAAGCTGAGACTATGGTTGGTCCTTGGCTACACTTCAGGTCTGGAATGAAACTCACCCTCCCTCATGCCCAATTTTTCAGCCAAGTGGTAGTTAGATAAGTCTTTGGTGGTGGCAGTTATGTGCCGTGGAGTCAGTTCTGACTCACAGTGACCCTGCATAGGGTTTCCGAGGATGTAAATGTTTATGGGAGCAGGAAGCCTCATCTTTCTCCCACACAACAGCTGGTAGTTTTGAACTGCTGACCTTGAGATTAGCAGCCCAATTCATAACCACTATGCTACCAGAGCTCCTTAGATAACTAAAAAAGGGAGTCAACAACACTAGTAAGGTAGGTTCACCATGGACTGGCCAGCAAGTCAAGATGAAAAGGGCAACAGTTACCTAAGGACAATGTTCAGAAGGGCTGGAAAGGAGGATGGAATGAAAATAAGGACCGCAGGGAGGACATGGAACAAGAATTGTTGCAGGGAGGGGATTCCAATCACTGTGATGAAACAAAGTGTGTGTATGTTAAGTATGAAACTGATGGATGATGTGCTCTGTAAAACTTTACTCAATTCACAATAAAAAGTTTCAAAAATAATAATTATCACTGGGTTGTTGTTGTTACATGCCCTTGAGTTGGTTCCGACCCATAGCGACCCTCTAAAGGGTTTCCGAGGAGCCGCTGGTGATTTTGAACCACCGACCTTGTGGTTCAAACTGATTATGCAGTCCAGCAAACAACAACCTGTGATATACGGATGATACAACCTTGCTTGCTGAAAATGCTGAGGACTTAAAATATTTACTGATGAATATCAAAGAGCATGGCCTTCGGTATGGATTGCATCTCAATGTAAAGAAAACAAAAATCCTCACCACTGGACCAAGAAACAATATTCTTACCAATGGAGAAAAGATTGAAATTGTCAAGGACTTCATTCTTCTTGGATCAACTATCAATATTCACAGAAGCAGCAGTCAAGAGATCATATGACATATTGCATTAGGCAAATCTGCTGCACAAGACCTTTTTAAAGTATTGAAGAGCAAAGATGTCAGCTTGAGGACTAAGGTGTGCCTGACGCAAGCCATGGTATTTTCAATAACCTCACATGCATGTGAAAGCTGGCAGTAAATAAGGAAGACCATAGAAGATTGATGCCTTTGAGTTATGGTATTGAAGGAGAATACTGAAAGTGCCGTGGGCTGCCAAAAGAACAAAGAGATCTGTGTTGAAAGAAGTGCAGCCAGAGTGCTCCTTGGAGGCCAGGATGGCCAAACTTCTCTCATACTTTGGACATATTGTCAGTCACTGGAGAAGGATATCATGTTTGGTAAAGTGGAGGGTCAGAGAAAAAGAGGAAAACCCCTAGCAAGATGGATTGACAAAGTGGCAGCATCAATGGGCTCAAGCGTGCAACAATTGTGAGGTTGGCCCAGGATCGGGCAACATTTCATTCTTTTGTGCATCGGGTCACTATGAGTTGGTACCAACTAGATCGCACCTAACAACAACAACACAACAAGAATTTGTTGTTGCTAAGGGCATTGAGTCAGTTCCAACTCATAGTGACCCTGTACAGGGTTTCCAAGGAGTGGCTATTGAGCTTGAACTGATGACCTTGCAATTCAAACCAACTTTGCAGTCCAGCGAATTAACCCACAGCACCACAGACAGCACTTGCCTAAAGCTATACAATGATCACAGAGTCATGCTTCAAACATGTTTTGCTTGGAATAAACCTGTGTACATATGCTCTAGAACCCTAGTAGCAATACTTTTTGACTTTCTCTCACATTTCCTATCTCCCACGTCACAAGGGCACACTAGCAGATTGAGGTTTAAACCCATTCTCTTCAAACTCTACTGCAAAAGGAGAATTATATATTTTAAGAAGAGATGTTTGAAAACAGGAAACGTAGTTTGTATAATACTTAAGGAGTCCTGGTGTGGCACTGTGGGTTAATGTATCAGACTGAAAAGCTGTTTGAACTGGAAGGTTGGCAGTTCAAGCTCACCAGCTGCTCCTCAGAAACCCTATACAGAGTCACTAATTGACTCGACGGCACTTAACAACAATAATACTTAAGAGTACCATTTTGGATCATTCAGACCTAGGATTCAAGTTCTTCCTCCACTGCCTACTGTCTGTGTGTCTTTGGACAACTTATTTCCCTCTCTGTTTCTCAGTTTCCTCATCTGTGAAGACCAAATAAAATTGCTATCTTGCCAGTTTGTTGTAAAAACTGAATGAGATCAAGAGGTTTAGCACAGCACCTGACAATTCTGTCCTCATTATTTGTGGTTCGTGTGGCTGTCGTTCACCAGTTCCCTAAGTGGGAAAACTAGATAAAATGTAACTCATTCAATGTCCCAGAGAGGTTGCCACTGGACAAGCAGCAATTTCAAAGTTCTAATTTCTTTTACCTTGTTCTCTGAATAGCTCAGAAGGGATGGATAGGCTGTGAAAAATGTTCTCAGGCTGGTCAATTTGAGGTATTTCATTTCATGAAGCTAGCTGGGAACTGCCAGCTCATTTCATTGATCAATGGCCATCCCAGTGATGGAGTTTAAGTTATTACTGTCCTAAACCAAAGCTGAATGAAATCCTTAGGAGCTAGGAGCTCCAAAACGCAGTGGGCTCCATCTGAGACATGGCTGTGCTCTCCAATCAGCCTTCAATCCATTGTGCATGCCATTTGCATTTGTACACAGACTCTTTTGTCATTCTCTAGAATTGCCTCCACCACAAAGAGCTTTTGCAGCTGCATTAGATGGTACTTTCTGCAAAACGTTCTGTGTGTGTCTTCGCAGCTTTCCTGCTTCAGCCAAAGTAGATCCAGACAGACACTGTATCAATCAATCACTCAATGAAAGAAATCAGTGCCATCAACCCAGCACATTGTTTGATGGCAAAGACTTTTAGTAACTAACAATGCAAGTTGTTGTGAGCTGTCAGGTTGGTTCCCACTCATAACAAATCTATGGGACTGAATAGAACTGCCCCCAATAGGGTTTTCTTTGCTGTAATCTTTATAACTACCATTACCAGGTGTTTGGTCCATGGAGCCCCTGGGTAGTTTCAAACCATCAACCTTACAGTTAGAAGTCAAGTACTTAACAGTTGCACTACCAGGACCACCATATATATTGTTGTTGTTGTTATGTGCCGTGGAGTCGGTTCCGACTTATAGTGACCCTGAGGTCATAAATCTTTACGGAAGCAGAAAGCCTCATCTTTCTCCTGCGGAACAGCTGGTAGTTTTGAACAGCTGACAGTGAGGTTTGCAGCCCAATTCGTAACCACTATGCTACCAGAGCTCCTTACCATATAGGTTGTTGTTTTTATGTGCCGTGGAGTCAGTTCTGACTCATAGTGACCCCGTACAGGGTTTCCGAGGCTGTGAATCTTTACAGGAGCAGAAAGCCTCATCTTTCTCCCGTGGAACAGCTGGTAGTTTAGAACTGCTGACCATGAGGTTTGCAGCCTGATTCGTAACCACTACGCTACCAGAGCTCCTTACCATATAGGCTAGTGGGTACTAATGAAGTGGTATCAATACTTAAGTGTCCAGGAGTTGCCTGGAAGGCAAAACTACGTCTGGGTTCATGGATCCCAGTTACAATGTAGACCTCCTCCCTCCCTCCCTCCCTCCCTTTCTAACAGCATGAAGGGCAGGACGGGGCACAAAGTGAGTGTCGCAAACCTAGACGGACGATCTAAGACATGTATTCGTCACTGGCTCTTGTGCCGTCATTAGTTCCTTCAGAAAATCTTCTACAAGCAAAAGGTGAGATATTGATTTCTCACAAACTACTGTAGGAGGCTGTTGTTAAGCGCAGTCAAGGTGGTTCTGCCTCATGTATAGAATTTCCAAAGAGTGGCTGGTGGGTTTGCAGTCCAGTGCTTATCCTACAGTGCCACACCAGGACTCCATCTTAGAGTATATAGTGGTGGTGACAGTGTGCCGTGGAGTCAGTTCCGACTCATAACAACCCTCTATAGGGTTTCTGAGGCTGTAAATCTTTATGGGAGCAGAAAGCCTCATCTTTTTCTCATGGAACAGCTGATCATTTTGAACTACTGACCTAGATGTTAACAGCCCAACACATTACCCGTATGCTACCAGAGCTCCTTCAGAAGTGCTAAATAAATGACAATCAATACTGTTACTCTGTTGAACAAAAATAATCCAACTCACTACCCTCCTTGAGGCATGAAATTCCCAGCTGAGTCCATAAGACACTCATAGTAGGAAATAAAACTCACAAAAAAAGGAAAAAGATACAGCACAATACACAGCATTAAGATACTAGAAGAAACTGAACAAACTAAAATCCCCCCTGGGATGCGCCATAAATCCCTGCTGTTTTAGAAACCACCCAAACAAAATGTTGCACCTATACTCCACCTTGAATGACACTCATCCACCTCTGACCTAGGCTAGTCCTGCAGCCCCTTTGCAAATGATTCAATGCAGAGCAGAAATCATCTGTGAGCCACTGTGGGGTCAGTTCCAACTCATGGCAACACTAAGTGTGCAGAGTAGAACTGTGTTCTGAAGCAACTGCGAGGCCTTATTTCCCAGGTGCCTCTGGGTGGGTTTCATCTGCCAACCTTCTGTTTAGTAGCCCAGCATTTAACCATTTTTGGCACCCAGAGACTTCTTTAAATTATCTTTAAGGAAACACAAACAAACCTGCTACCCTCAAGTCGTTTCTAATTCATAATGGCGAAACTATAGGACAGTAGAACTGTCCCACAGGGTTTCCAAAACTATAATTTTCAAAGAAGCAGACTGCCACATCTTTCTTCTTCTGAGTGGCTGCTGGCTTCAAACCATGGAACTTTGGATAAGCAGGGAGTGCTTAGTCTTGAAATTATTTTTGTTGTTATTGCTAAGTGTCACTGAGTAAGTTCCTGATTTGTAGCTACCCTGTGTAGGGTTTCCAAGGAACAGCTGGTGGTTTTGAACTGCTGACCTTGTGGTTCACAGTCCAGTGTGGATCTTACAGTGCCACACACCAGATCATTTCCCACTGGTAATTACTTGGCTAGACCCATTGCCCTCAACCCACTATAATACAAATATGCATCAGCAGAGTGGGAAGAATCAAATATCTTCCAGACATTTACATCAAGCTACCCTCACAGGATTTCTCACTTCTTTAATTTCCTTGGTTCAAACAGGCTTTGCAGAAGTTGAAGTATAACTACAAAAGTAAGTCACATGGACGTTACCCATAGGGACAGAAGTATGGAGTACCTTCAATGACCATTTTTTTTCTCTGTGTATTTAGCCAGCTCTTTGTGTTGCTGTTTCAGGGTCAGGCACACACCAGGTCTTGTGAAAGATGGAGAGTCCCACTTTCTGAAAATAAAACCTGGACAAAGTTCTGGGAGGCCCACTGCAAGCAAGGCCAATGCAGCGTGGCCAAGGTTTTGATGAACCATAAAGGAGAGAAAGTGGCACTTTCCTCAGATTCTGCAAAAGCGATTTACTTTCGGTCCTTCGAACCATTAAGGGACTGAAAATGTGGTGCAACTGGCCCCCAGAGTCACACTGGTCCCTGGCATATCACGCCTTCCTGTGCCGAGCTGCCACAGAAATCAGATCAAAAGTGAACCTGAGGTAGTGGCATTCTACCTTAACTGTTGACAGATGGGGAATGGAAGCCACGTAAATGCTCTCGCTTGTGTCAGCACTATAAAAATGTCCAAGTGACCCATGAAAGATGGGGATGGAAGCTCAGGCAGCCATTAGGAGCCTTGCTTCCCTTTGAGCTCTAACTCATTCCTACGGTCTTACGAAAATGGTTTTATTGCAGTGGATTACTTTTTTCCCCCTCTGCAAAAATTACTGCTTATCAGCGTCACAGAAATCAAGTTAAGAACTTTCCACCTTTTCTCTCTTCTACTACAATCCCCTCCCTCTGGCCAGGAACTTAATAAAATGGAACATTTCATTATTCTGGTTTGCATACCTCTTTTGAAGCTGAAGCTGTCATCTGCAGGGAGAGCTCTGAAGTGGCCAGTGTTAGGGTAATTTGATTGCTGCTTGTGTTTGCTCAGTGTTTGAGGAGCCACTCCGCAGCAGCCAGACCTCTTGCTGGACGAGATTTGGGAGTTACAAGGGGAAGGAAATCATTCCATCAGCATTTTCCAATTCCTTCAAAGTACAGTTTGGGCACGGCTTTTTCATGAGCTATTAACTGCCTGTCAGATTCCTTAAAAGAGGAAAACAAAACCAGGTGTACTGGGTAGCCCAACTCCTCAAGGTCTCTTTGTTTCCCAGATCCCATTGGTGATTTCCACATCAGTTCATGTGGGTGATTGGAATAGCCAGAGTGAGACAACTGAGTCTACAGTGGAGGCTTCCTAGTGAAACTTCCTGTTGTCTTCAGATAGCTATGCCTGTTGTAGACTAATGCATCCCACTGGCCTCCTCAGTCTTACACCGCCATGTGGTATTGTTGATAGATGCCATTGAGTGGACTCTGACTCATAGTGATCCTGTAGAGGGTCTCCAAGGAGCAGCTGGTGGGTTTGAACTGCCGACCTTATAATTTACAGTCCAGGACTGCTCCTACGGAGTCCTGGTATGGCGCTGTGGGTTAATGTGCCACACTGCAAAGCCGTTTGAACTGCAAGGTCAACAGTTCAAGCTCACCATCTGCTCCTTGGAAACTCTATACAGGGTTGCTATGGGCCGGAATTGACTAGATGGCACTTGACAACAACAACAACTGCTCCTACAGCTCCACACCAGGTGAGGTGTGAAATATTGGTCGTGGTGTGGCACTGTCATCACTGGAATGCTAATCGCAATGTTGGCAGTGCAAACCCACCAGCTGCTCCTTGGAAACCCTCTACAGTCGCTATGAGCCAGAGTCCACTCAATGGCACTTAACAACAGCAACAAAGCAGAGTCTCGGGCCGCAGTCCAGACTACTGAACCACAATCTACACTTTGCCCTATCTTCAGGCTATTGGTGAAACACAAGAAAGTTTGAGACATGCTAGCCTACAGCACAAAAGTAATGTAGATTTAACTTCTCTGGCTGCCCATTTTATTCTGTTAGTGTTCAGTTGGTACTCTCTGAGTAAGGCACACATTCCACATTGCTGGTAAGATATGGTTCCTACCTCTGGAGAGCTCAGCTTCCAGCAGCACTCCATCCAGGAATGCTTAGTGCCTACAAGATACTGTGCAGTATCTAAAGGGGCTCATGAAGGGGCTACCCAAAATGTTGCCTGTTCAAATCCACCAAGAGGCGACTTGGAAGAAAGGTCTTGCAATCTATTTCTGCAAAATCAGCCACTGAAAGCCCTATGGGGCACAGTTCTACTTGGAAACACAGGGAGTCACCATGGATTGGAATTTGTTGGCCAGTAAGACACCCAAAGGGGCCCACCCATACCCAACGACTTCAGGAAGCAAGTATTAGATCTCTTCAAATTATCTACCTCAACTGGGTGATATGGGTTCCAATTAGGGCAACCACATCCATTGCCTAAAGTTATGAAAACCCAAACCAAACCCACTGCCATGGGGTCAATCCCAACTCATAACAGCCCTACAGACAACTCCATCTTTCTTTTGTCGAGTGGCTAATGAGACTGAACTCAGCAGTTAGCAGCCCAAAACTTAACCCAGTGTGTTACTAGGGCTTGTTGAGCCTATGAAGGGCTCCACTGTCCTATCTAGTTAAAACCAGCAAACTGTGCAGCCTTGCCGTTGCCCCTTCCACTCATCCAGACCTCTGTAAGCCTCTCAGAAATATTTGCACCAGGAAAATATTGGAGGGTAGAATTTTACAAATGAGATCCTTTAACGGAGCATCTGTTCTCATTTAATGCTGTGTGGAAGAGACATTACCACTCACCATTTATCCATTAGTTCCCTTCCACTTCTCAGCTCACTTGTAGCTGGGGAAACTCTGTGACTAGTTATGGCCAATAAGCTGCAAGCAGACATGATGCGTGTCATTTCAAGGTTGTGGCATTTAAGGTCCACAATGCTCTTCACATGCTTCAGTGACCTAAATAGAAGACAGGTGTTTCAGTCAGCACAGCACCAATGAAAACTAATCTAGAGCTCTTGGAAAGGAGCTTCCTGGAGACCCATTGAACAGAACTACTACTAGAATTTACAGAAAAAAGAAATCATCCCTTATATATTATGCCATGGAGATTTGGGGAATTTTGTAAACACAGTATAACCT
>NW_006408570.1:7930201-7933579 GCF_000296735.1 Chrysochloris asiatica | reverse complement strand
ACTCACCAACAATAAATTTGGTTGTCAATGTGAAATTGTAGTTGTTCACAATGAGTCAGAACCAATGGCACTTAATAAAAAACTACAATTTCTTGTCATCACTAAGAAAAAGAAGGAATTATCAGACCCTTGACTTTTTTCTTTTTGCCACTCCTTGGAAATCCTCTACAGGGTCACCATGAGTCAGAAATGACTTACTGGAACTTCACAACAACAACAATAGCAACAATAATCTTGATAAGACTAGCAACTTGGGCAGCTATTTAATATTGCAGGATTGTTCACAAGTTCATATTATGACTTTAAATGACATGCAAATAATTTTTAACCCTTCTATTCCAGAATCATTCTTGTCTGCCTGCCAAAATTCTTTGTGATAGGGATGAGAATTTCATTTTTCCCTTTTAACAAGCATGTTAAAATGAAAGCAGAAGTCGACGCCCACAAGAGATGCTCTAATCAAATCACTGGGCATTAGCCATCTGGTTAAAAGTGACAAGAATCCAGGGTAATTCTGATTTAGGATTGAAATTCTGCATTGTTCTTACACTGTGGTATTTGGTTATGAGAAAATCTCCTATTGTTTAGTAGGTCAGAACACCCACTATTATAAAGATCATCCCAATAATGGACTAACTGGGTCATACTACCTGGGTCAGGTTATACAGTTGAGGAGGAGGAAGTTCTGCTTAATCCATTAGGGACTATTCGAGAGACAGGCTTTGGAGAAGTGTTTCTGCTGCTTGCCAATTTGCTTCCTTGTTCTGAAAAACCTCTAATCAGATGATCCAAATATTAATAAGACCATGTTGTTGTTATTTTCAGGTGCCATCGAGTTGGAACCGACTCATAGTGACCCCATGCACAGCAGAATGAAACAATGTCCGATCCTGGGTCAATCTCACTACTGCTGCCACACTTCACGCCATCAATGATGACAAAAGTGAAGAAAAGGGAGTAGACATTTTTAAGTTGTAGAAAATATAAGTTAAGTACAATCTTACGGAAATAGAGAAGCGATGGAGGGAGGTAAATAAGAAAAAGAAAAAAGGTTAGAGACATAAAAATAGAAAAGAGTGAAGCCTAACAGACCAGATGCAACCCCAAAATAAGCTCTTCTGTGGTGCATGTTCTCTGCCTCTTTGTGCATCCCCCGACTTCCACCTCTAAACCCTAGCACAGTGCTCATGATTTACAGACGACATTGTTTAAACTCATTACAGTCAACCTCGTTATTTGCAAAGCCCTTATTTGTGAATCCACCCATTAACTGAAAATTTTGTGACACCCCCCCCACACACACACACCAAATCAATATGCATGGCTCTTTTGTGGCCATTCGCAGACATGGGCAGAACAGAAAAACATTTGAATCACCCCATGAGCAAGTTCCCAACTGAAGCCAAACAAGGCAACACTCTGCCTTCTTGCTTCAACTCTCAGATTGTTAACAAGTGTCTTTTCACAGTCTGTTTGGCGCCATGCATTTTATACTTTTCTTCTTTGTGTTGATGATTTCTCTGTTTAGCATGAGCCTCAAGCATAATGCTGCAGAGCTGTTTGGTTTTTCTAAAAGAAAGGAAGTTGTGGTACATAAGCCTTATAGAGAAAATAGATCTAATAAGTTTTTTTCAGGCATGACTGATAGTGTTATTGGCTCTATGTCAATAAATCAACAATATATATTAATTAACCAGTCTTGAAAGGGAAATCTCCATAGAGCAAAGTTATGAAAATGAAAATGTTGTGACCAAAGTCTTGTGCCTAACGCTGTATTCCTTTAGAAGTAATGTTTCAATGTTTGCTAATACTGTATTCACAGTGAGTTTATAAAATGTAATTAACACAAATAACAAGGGATCCTGGTAGCATAGTGGGTTATTAATTGGGCTACAAATACAAACCACAAGATCAGCAGTTCGAGTCCACCAGACACTCCACAGGAGAAAGATGACAATTTCTGCTACTGTAAAGATTTGCAGGCTTGGAAACTCTAGAGGGTCCCTCTGAGTCAGAATCAACTCCACGGCACACCACTACCGCTGCCAGTACCACCACCACAAATAACAAAAATCAACTCTATTTTTCATTCCATGCTTGGTTCGCCATGAACTGGTCTAGTTGAGGGTAGGAAATTTTAGATTGAATCATGAATTTCACACTGTTACAAAGAACTCTGCTGAAGAAATATGGTAACAAATAAATCCAACAGCCAGTTACACAGAATTTAGCAATTTCCTAGAGCCCTTTGCAGCTATAAAGACTTACATGATGCAAGAAGAAAAGAGAAAAAGAATGAAGCACCCTTCCCATGGTCTTTCTGTCAGCTGCACATGAAACTACTGTCATGGTGGTGGTATTGAGCTGGTTCTGCCTCATAGCAATGCCATAGGACGCAGAACTGCTCCCCAGGGTTTCCAGGACTGCAATGTTTATAGAAGCAGACTGCTCCCTGTTTCTCCCACAGAGCAGTTGGTGGGTTCAAACCACCGACCTTTTGGTTAGCAGCTGAGCATTTAACCAATGTTCCACCAGGACTTTTTGGATATGAAACCACCAGTAGAAATAACCAAAACTAAATTGAAGTGGGAAATAATAAAGCCATTGCACAGCTCTTACCAAAAAAAAACTTTAACCATCTCAGTTGATGTTTCAGTGTAAGCCTAGAATGACTTCTGACACCATTTGTTATTGTTGTTAAGTTCCATAGAGGCAGGTTCTGACTCGTAGCAATCCTATATAGGGTTTCCAAGGAGCAGTGGGTGAACTTGAACCGCAGGCCTACCAGTTCAAGCGGACTTTGCAGTCCAGCACATTAACCAACAGCACCATACTAGGACTCCATGCTGCCCTATAAAATCTGGTTGGAATTGGCTTGGACTATCAGTACGCATCCTGCAGAAGACCGTATAAATGCCCAAAGATTAATGGTTTCCTGGTCACCTCTGGTTAAGACTTCTTGCCCTGCATCATGTCCCATGTGGAACTCTGCCCCTTCCTCTTGATGGACTCATTTGTGTGACATCCAGTCCTTCACACTCACCAGTAAAGTCCATGTGAACCATACTTTACTGAGGATTTCATGAAGACAAATGGGACTTAGATATAACAAGTGAATGCAAACAGCTTAAAAATAAACGCAGAGAACAAACAAGATGGCGGATCGGGTGGATGTGTAGTAGAGAGCTCCGCCAACAACAACACAGAGTACCCGACCAAGCAGGCTCAGGGGATGGTCCCAGAACTCTGAACCACATATAAAGGAATATTTAGGTTGAAAGACTTACAGCTGGGGGAATTTGTGGCAGAAGCAAGAAATCTATTGCTTTCTAGTCCGGGATGCTCAGCTGCTCCAGGAGCCGCCATCTTGGGTGAGAC
>NW_006408570.1:7923261-7926506 GCF_000296735.1 Chrysochloris asiatica | reverse complement strand
AAAAAAAAAAAAAAAAGATGAAAGGAATACACAATGTAACTAAATAGGCAGTAAGTGTACCATCCCGCCACCCCAAATACATGGTAAAACTTTAAAAAAAAATAATAAATAAATGCAATCTACATCATGAATTTTAGTATGCGTTTTAAAATTCTTCAAACACTCAATTCTGTGGCACCTTTGCTGCTTTTCCACCTCCCCTTCCATCTTGCCCCAAACCTGTTCCCATTTTCTTAAGCATCTCCATATTTTTCTGTCTTCTCCTTTCAGAAACTTCTTAGAGACCTATCTTTTTAGCTGTAAATGACCCACCAAGCTATCTCATTAAACAAGTCTGTTCTTATGATGAATTCTGGAGTCAGTTGTTTGTTCTGTTGTTATGAAGGTACCATATAAAGGACACTGCCTAGACTTCATTGACTAAAAATTTTCTCTCTCATTCACATTCTTAGGTTAATTAAGCATTGCTCTCTCTAACAAGTTGCCTTCAAGTTCCCTATACATGAAGGTGTTTATGTGCATGCCTAAGGGTTTATTATTTTTGTCTGTGTCTATAACTCTTAATGTTGCTGTTGTTATTGCTAAGTGTCATCACACCAGTTCCAACTCATACTGATCTTGTAGAGTGTTTCCAAGGCTTCAAATCTTTGCAGGAACAGAAAGCCTCATGTTTCCCCCATGGAGTGGCAGGTGGGCTCAAACCACAGAACTTATGGTTCAAAATCTGGCGCTTATCTTATGGAGCCAACACTATGATTTCTCCCAAGGGGGAGGGGTACACCGTTCCTGAAGTACTCCAATACCAGGTCCATGTGTGGAGGGAGTGGAGGGAGCAAGTTCCTAGTCTATCTTCCTGCTCTAAAAATTCATTGAATATATTGTCCTTGGAAAGTGAATATGAAAAGATATTAAACTGATAAAAACAGATACTGCACTTGATCTTAAGAATCTCTAGTAACAAGTCAGGCTGCTCACCTCAAGGTTAGAAGTTCAAAATTACCAGCCATTCCATAGGAGAAAGAAGAGGCTTTCTGCTCCCGTAAAGATTTACATCCTCGGAAACCCTATCGCTATGAGTTGGAACTGACTCCACAGCATATAATCATCACCACCACCACACTTGATCTTAGCCAAGAGTTTCCTATCCAGGAAGATGTATATGTGCATGTCTATGGTTTCAACCTTATCTGTGTCTATAACTCTTCATGTTGTTACTAGCTAGCATTAAGTTATCCCTGGCTCAAGAAAACTCCAAGCACAACAGTTAGCTGTAGATTAGATGGCTGTTGTCTATAGAGTTCTCAATGTCTGCTTTTCAGAAGTAGATCACCAGGTCTTTCTTCCTATTCTTAGTCGGAAAGCTCCACCGAAACCTATTCAGCATTGTAGCAACCCACAAGCCTCCACTGATAGGCAGACGGTATTGACAGAGAATTTCTATCACTGTAACAGCAATGCCTTTCTAGATCTATATTCATATCTAATCTATCCATCTTTCTACCTGTGGCTTCCTTCTATTGCCATCAAGTCAATTCTGACTCAGGGTGATCCCACGTGCTTCAGAGTAGAATTGTGCTCCATAAGGTTTCAATGGTTATAACTTTACAGTCAGCAGTCCAGTGCTTATTCTATAGTGCCACACTGTATGAAAATTTTAAATTATATACATTGTTATTGTTTTTATTGTTGTTGTTAAGTGCCATCTATTTGGCCCCGACCAACAGTGACCCTGGATAGGATTTCCGAGGAGAGGCTGGTGAAATTGAACAGCTGACCTTGCAGTCCAGCGCATTAACCTGCCATACCAGGATTACCAGGCCTTTATTCTACGGTGCCATTGGGTGAATTTGAACTGCCAACCAGGAATGAGATCTACATGTAGATATGTATGTCGTTGTTGTCAAATGCCATTGAATTGGTTCTGACTCATAGTGACCATGAGTTCCCAAAGAGCGACTTGAAGGTTTGTACCTTTACAGTTAGTAGTCCAGTATATATCATATATGATGTTTGCCTACCAACAAAATACAAACAGGAAAACACTGTGCATCCTGAGGTACAGAAAGACAAAAAGAAGAAGAAAAATGAGGGAGGAAAACAAGAGGAAAGGAAAAATTTGAACTAGGAGAAGGCAAAGAACACCAGAGATCACTATGTCTCTTTCACACTCTTGCCAAGGGCCAGCCCTGAATACTATCCCCAAGGAGAACAGCAGACAGCCATTTTCTCCAGTCAACCCATCCTTGGCAGTTATCCCTGACACCCCCTCCCTGCAAACCAGGTGGATCTGGCAGCCCTGAGATCAGGAAGCCCCACATAAGCCTTCACTCCAGCACAGTGTACCCCCCAGCCTTCTCACCGCCTGTCTGGGGACTCTGATAGCACCAACTGCTCTAGGAGAGGGAAACAATTAGGGAGAGGGGGCCCCTCCCTCCTGGCTTCAGGCTGCCCAGCCAACATGATTAGCATAATTACAATATGTTCCTCTAGCACCAGGATGAAAACTTGTGTGAGAGGGGGGAAATGTTAACACACAGAAGCCAGCCAAACAACAGTCAGGCTTTGTAATTAGCTAAACAGTTTCTCTTTTAGTGCCTTTCTGGGATACTCCCAGGAAGCCCCACACACTAGCCAGCACCTTCAGGGCTGAAGCAGCAGCCTCAGCAGGAACCCCAAGCACCTGCTGGAAGCAGGGGGTCCAATTCCCCACCTCCATAGGGTGACTTTGGTCATCATGAAGAGGAAAATGATGTCACTAGACCTTTTCCCCTGGACACCAAGGAAACAAAGGCTGGCCTTAGTTTTTGTTGCTAGTTGGCCTGGAGTGGAGTCCAGTTCATTGGGACCCCATGTGAGCAGAGTCATTTTAAGTAACTTTTTTCAAGGCTGTGCTTTTTTAGAAGCAGACTGCCAGGCCTTACTTCTAAATCACTGTTGGGCGAATTTGAACCAGCAGGCTTTCAATTAGTAGTCCAGCAGCACTTAATCTTTTGCACCATTAGGAAGTCTCAACCTCTGGATCTCAATTTCCTTATCTCCAAGGAAGGGAAAACAATTCAGTCTATGCCCAATGGATTCCATAAAGTCATTATAAGAAATGATCAAATGACAGCTGTTATTGTTGTTGTTAACTGTTGTCAAGTCAATTCGGACCCATAGCAACCCTGTATAGGGTTTCCGAGGAGCAGCTGGTGAGCTTGAACCGCCGACCTTGCAGTTCAAACGGCTTTGCAGTCTGGCGCATT
>NW_006408570.1:7918011-7923161 GCF_000296735.1 Chrysochloris asiatica | reverse complement strand
GAGGAGCAGCTGGTGAGCTTGAACCGCCGACCTTGCAGTTCAAACGGCTTTGCAGTCTGGCGCATTAACCCACAACATCACAAATAGCAAAACCAGGTGACAATGAGGATCTAGGAAGTATTGGTCTGGATTTGAATTACTAAAGTCATTAGAATGGAGGCATGTTCTACCCTCTCAGATCCCAAATGAGTGTGCTCCAGCATCTCCTCCCTGGAGCCCTCACCATAACTCACTACCAGTTTTCACATCAATAGGCAGTGGGACTCTGTAACAGCCCCTCAGGTAAGTTTTGGCAACCAAGGTCCTATTCTGCTGCCCCAAGGACTGATGGGATCAACAATTCCTTATCTACAGGACTCATTCATGAGGCACTAATGTTAATATGCCCCTAAGGAGTCCTGATGGCTTGGTGGTTTAGCATTCAACTGAAAGGTCAGTAGTTCAAACTCACCCAGCAGATCTCCAGAAGACTATCAACAGTCCAACCTAGGAAACCTATTATGCAGGGTAACAATGAAAATCAATTCCACAATACCCAACAACAACAGTGTGCCTCTACATATTGTTGAGAAGTTCAGCACAACACCATTATCTTTGTTTTGGTGTTTACATGGTTGGTTGGTAGTTTTGTTTTGTTTTTTACCAGGCATAGCTCTCCCTGAGATTCTAGAGCCTATGTTGATCTGACGAAATTGCTCTCAACCTCGGCTATATATTAGAATCACCAGGGAAACTTTCCATAAACACCAGTGACTGGGCATCATCCCAAGAAATTCTGGTTTAATTGATCTGGGGTGGGGCCTGGGCATAAAGTGAGTCTAAGGTTGAAAGTCATAGCTGTACAGGGGCACTTCTTAAACTTTAAAGCACAGTCAAATCAACCTGGGAATCTTGTCAAGAGAGATTCTGAGTCTATAGATGTGAGGTAGACTTGAGAGTCTGCCTTTCTTATAAACTCACAGCAAACACTGATGCTGCGATCCACAGACCACACTTTGAGTAGCATCGGTCTCAAGAAGTAAATATCCAATTTGAGCATGCATCATAATCACTTGGAAGACCCTTCTAAAGCCAGCTGCTATTACCCACTTACTGATTCAATAGGTCTAGTATAAGGAACCCTGGTGGCACAATAGTTAAGCTCTCTTGCCCTCTAAGCAAAAGGTCAGAGGTTGGAACCCACCAGCTGCTCCACATGAGAAAGATATAGCAGTCTGTTTCTGTAAAGATTACACCCTATGGACAACTCTACTGTGCCCTATAGATTCACTATGAGTCAAAATCCACTTGATTACAATTCTAGTGTGGTAGCTGAAGGATGTACATTTCTAGCAAGTTCCCAGCTGGTGCCAGATGCTGATGGCACAGGAATCACATTTATTAAAACCACTGAAGTATTAATGTGCAAGACTCTAGCCTTTAAGAATAAATAGGCTCTAATTAACAGACCCTGGGTGGAATAAACAATTAACTCACTCAGCTGCTAACTGAAAGGTTGACAGTTTGTGTCCACGCAGAAGCACCTTGGAAGAAAGGCCTGGTGATGTACTTCTGAAAGTGTGGAAAACCCTATGGAGCGCACTTCTACTCTGATACACATGGGTCTCCAATGAGTCAAGGGCAACTGATTTTCTGGTCCAGAAGGAAGTTTACCCTAAACTGATGAGCACAAGTTACTTTCTGAGGGGGTTCCAAACTGATCGCTTCTCATTCCTGTTTGGGAAGGTCTAGGTGCACCCCGCTTTTAACAGGAGCCCCTTTCTCCCTGGGTTGAATGCTCAGAACCTTTGAAGTAAAAAAATGGCTTCCCCAGGCAAATGGCCAAAGGGACACTACAGACACTGGGGTTTCTAGTCACACACTGACCTCTCTGCCAATTCAGTTTGTTATATCTCAACAAAGTCAAGCGTCTTTTCACTGACAAGCTAAAGAGACTCTGTCTGCCCTGAGTACAGCCCTCACCACCCTTGAGTCATTACACTCTGAATCAGAAACCCATGAATTCCACATCCCTTCCTGATCCCATAACTTTCAACCTGAAAAAAGACTGGAAAAACAATGAACCCAAAATGCCTTGGACATGGTGCTCAGTAGCTCCCAGGTTTGCCAACCCTTGTTTAATGGGCTGCCGGTAATTGTCCGTGACAACTACACTCTAGCCAGGTTTCATCATTTGATCTGGATAGCTCCCAGCTAACAAGCTCCAACTGGGAGGGTTTGATCACTATCAAGCCAGTGTGAGGTAGGCTTCAGCTAGGTAAAGCTGTGGGGTCGGCACCAGGCATGTGGAAACGATGTGAGCAATCCCCAGTTTCAAGATGCCCCAGAAGAAAATCCTGTTCACGTAGCAGCCAGAAAGCCGAGACAGGCACCAAGCCTACTTCCCATGATACTCACTCGATAGGACATCCTGCCCAGCCTCAGGGCAAGCTCACCAGGATTAGCACTGCTCTGTGTTCATTGGCAGCCTTGACATACATCACAAGACCCACTGACAGCAGGAATTCGGTTGTGTGAATAACTACAGAGTAATTAACCAGGGTCTAGGCAGGGTCTTGTTTCAGAGAAGACTGCCTGGGGACCCACATCGCATTCCAGACTCCCAGGAGCAGGGCCCATTTGCCTGTTTCTCCTGCTTGTGGCAGTTAGAAGATTCTCTGGATGATGTGGCATTCAGCTGCGAGTGCCAAGCTATGATTGTCCCTCAAATTCTCCTTCAATTAATCCTTCAGCCGCTATTTACAAAGCAAAAAAGTCCCCAGAAGCCAATATTAAGAGAGCAGTGGCCTGGTTTAGTGGGTAAACCTAGCACTTTGCAGTTGGATGGGCATTTACTCAAATATTGGCACCAGTACTTAAGTCGTTTTTAATCTGTGGATAAATCCTTTACCTTCTACACCTTAGTTTTGCCATCTGTGTAATGGGAACAAAGAAATAAGTAAATAAAACACCTACTAGCAATATTGTAGGAATTAAAGAAAAATATGTATACACATATCCTTGAACACAATGGGCACTTTACAATATTCTTAGTATTACAATGTTCCACTGTATTTATTAATACACTCTTCTTAATGTCTGCCAGTACTCTTGAATAGAGCAGCCAGGATAATTCTGTTGAACAATTCCCATAAACACAAATGGGAATATATAGATTTCAACGTAGATACCTGGAATTTAGTGGACCAAAGAATAAACTTCTCAATTCAGTTCCATCAACATTGCTGGGTTTGGAGCTAAAGGAGTCTGTGTCAGCCAAATGTTTCATCCAGCACTTCAAGCATAGTGTTCTCTGCCTTTTTAACCTTAGAAATTAGAACAGTGGGCAGAGAGGAGCTCACAAAAGTGAGAGCAGCATTCAGTGCCTTCTAATCTGTCTGAATCTTTCTAGCAAAGGACCTTAGGCTTAAAAGACAATTTTCTCACATAGTAAATATGGCCAGTTCAGATAAGACTCATTATAACTAATCAACCAGCAAGTACTTCTTAAGTGAGGAGCTATGAGAGGAATGAAAGACCAGTTCCCACAAACTCAGAAATGAGACTCAGAGATGTGACTGAGCGATACAAAATTATACAGCTGAAAATCCATGGTCACAAAGCGACTGGGCTTCAAGTTCTACAGGTGAGTGGGTGTGATTGGCATCATAACAATCAATGGAGTTTGGGGGTCGTTTGATGTAGCACAAAAGGAGTGGCTACAGAGAGAGAAACCAAGCAAAGACAACAGAGAGTGTAACTGAAGGGAAAAGACCCCTGGAACTGTGAGTTACTGGTCACATGATCCTTTCGGTTACTGCTGTTAATAACTAGAATCGCGATGGTGGTGATGGAATGGAGAGGACAGGATGGATGTAAGGAGCATGGAACACAAAGATTGGATAGGATTTGGAATCCAGCAGATACCTACAACATCAACCCAGGTCAATGATAAAAGCATATCTTTCCAAAGCAAAGGTCCTTTGATCCACAGGATAGCCCAGTAAAGTCCAGCTGGGCTTTGCTTATGTGTTACCTGTGGGCATCCATATCTTAGAAAAAGTTAGCAAATAAAAATATGAACAATATTTATTCCCTGGTTATCTGAAATTCAAATTTGATGGGCAACCCACTTTTCTCTGGTAACCTGAGAATTGCTCCTACAGAATTTTTGAAATAGCATCTCTCCAAACCATGGGTAAATTTACTTCTTATTCTCCAGACATAATAAGTATCAAGGACTGATGACCAGCAGACATACTAACGTTCTTCCTTTATTCTGAGTAGAGTCCCTGATTTATTACACTGGGCAAATCTGCTGCACAAGACCTCTTTAAAGTGTTGAAGAGCAAAGATGTCAGTTTGAGGACTAACAAACATGAGTCTGATCCAAGCCATGGTATTTTCAATAACCTCATATGCATGTAAAAGTTTGGCAGCAGATTTACCTAATGCAGTGCATCTTTGATTTCTTGACTGCTGCTTCCATAAATGTTGATGGTTGATCCAAGCAAAATGAAGTCTTTTATAACTTCAATCTTTTCTCCATTTATATGAATGTTGTTTACTGAATCAGTGGTGAAGATTTTTCTTTTCTTTACATTGAGGTACAACAGATATTGAAGGCTGTGCTCTTTGATCTTCATCAGTAAGTATTTTAAGTCCTCTTCACTTTCTGCAAGTAATGTTTTATCATTTGTATATCACAGGGTGTTAATAAGTCTTCCTCCAAACCTGAAGCCACATTATTCTTCATATAATCCACCGTTTCAGATTGAATAAGTATGGTGAAAGAGTACAACCCTAGCACACACCTTTCCTAATTTTAAACCATTGAGTGTTCGAACAACTGCTTATTGGTCTATGTACAGATTTCTTAGGAGCACAATTAAGTAAGTCTTCTGGAATACTTATTCTCCAAAATGTTGTTCATAGCTTGTCATGATCCATGGAACTGAAAGCATTTGCATAGCCAGTAAAGTTCAAGTAAACATCTTTCTCCACCACTCGTCTGTCAGTTTGTCATACTGAAGTGGCTTGTGAAATGCTGTGCTTTATTGACTACACAAAGGCCTTCGATTGTGTGGATCATGACAAGCTATGGACAACATTGCGAAGTATGAGTATTCCAGAACACTTAATTGTGCTCATGAGGAATCTGTACCTGGACC
>NW_006408570.1:7915239-7917361 GCF_000296735.1 Chrysochloris asiatica | reverse complement strand
CCAAAAGAACCAATAGATCTGTTTTGGAAGACGTGCAGCCAGAGTGCTCCTTGGAGGCCAACATGGCCAAACTTCATCTCTCATATTTGGACACATTGTCAGGAGGGGCCAATCACTGGAGAAGGATATCATGTTTGCTAAGATGGAGGGTCAGAGAAAAAGAAGAAGACCCCCAGTGAGATGGATTAGCAAAGTGACGGCATCAAAGAGTTCAAGCATGGCAACAATTGTGAGGTTGGCCCAGGACCAGGCAGTGTTTCATTTTGTTGTGCATAGGGTTGTTATGAGTTCGTATCAACTTGATGGCACTTAACAACAACAACAACAAACATCTTTGTAGTATTCTACTTTCAGCCAAGATTCTTCTGAAGTTAGCAATGATATTCCTTATTCCACATCCTCTTCTGAATCTTGCTCAAATCTCTGGAAATTGCCTGTCAATATATGGCTGCAGCCATTTTAGTACTATCTATACCAAAATTGTACTTGCATGTGATATTAATGATATTGTCTGATGATTTCGGCATTCCTTTGAGCCAGCTCTCTTTGGAATGGACACAAATATGGATCTCTTCCACTCAATTGGCCAAATAATTGTCTTCCAAATTTCTTGGCATGGATGAGTGAGTGCCTATAGTGCTGCATCAGTTTACTGAAAGATTTCAATTTGTATTCTATCAATTCCTGATGTCTTGTTCTTTGCCAATGCCCACAATGCATCTTGGACTTCTTCCTTCAGTATCATTAGCTCTTTATCATATGTATCTCTTGAAATTACTGAACATCAACCATTTCATTTTGGTATGTGACTCTGTGTATTCCTTCCATCTTCTTTTGATGTTTTCTACATTATTAAATATTTTGCCATGGAAACTTTCAATCTTGAAATTCGAACCTTGAATTTTTTCTTCAATTCATTCAGCTTGAGAGATGGTAAGTGTATTCTTCTCTTTTGGTTTTCTAATTCCAGGTCTTTGCACATTTCATCATAATATAAATTTTCTTCAGTTTCAGTTTGAACTTGCATATGAACAATTGATGGACAGTTCCACAGTCTGCCCCTGGCCTTGTTTTGGCAAATGATACTTTTCCATCATATCTTTCCACAGATGTAGTCAATTTGATTTCTGTGTATTCCATCTGGTGAGGTTCATCTGTATAGTTGTCTTTTATTTTGCTTAAAAACGGTATTTGCAATGAAGAAATCATAGGTCTTGCAAAATTCTATCATGTGATCTCCAGCATCTTTCTATCACTATGGCCATATTTTCTAATTGCTGACCCTTCTTCTTTGTTTCCAATCTTTGCATTCCAACTGTCAGTAATTATCAACACATCTTGATTCCATGTTTGATCAATTTCAGACTGAAGAATTTAGTATAACTATTCATTTTCATCATCACTGTCTTTTAGTGGTTGATATGGCAGATCGAGTAGACGTGCAGTGAGGAGCTCCATCAGCAACAACACAGAATACCAGACTAAGCAGGCTCAGGGGATGTGCTAGAACTCAGAACCACATATAAAGGAATATTTAGAAGCTTGGAAGGCTTACAGCAAGAGGAATTTGTAGCAAAATCAAGAAATCCATTGCTTTCTAATTCAAGATGCTCAGCTGCTCCCAGAGCCACCATCTTGGGAGACACCAAGAGGGGGAAGGATCAGAACAGCCACGAATGCCTGACAGAACCACGGAGATACAGGTGTGGACACTTTTTTTGGTATCTATTCATTGGTCTCTTGCTGTCTGCACACCTCCAACTTCGTGTCTAGAGGGGATTCCTGAGAGAATGCACACCCGAGCCCCACCCCTGGAGGGTTCTACTATGTATGCGCACAGATCTCCTCGAAATTTAAAGTGACAGTTTCCACTTAAAACCAAATGGCCATGTGATAAAAGGTAAACACAGAAGAACAGAGATCCAGGTGGTGGGAAGGTCAGGTAGATTACTGAATAAAAAAGACTGTCTTATATGGAGGGTAGAACTAATGGAATATAAGGTAACCACAATGGGGTTGGGTGGGGGGGGGTATTTTGGGTGTTGGGGAGGGCAATACAAGAAGGGGAGAGGAGGTAGAAGAACAAGATAGATAAGGGAACACTGAGACAGGTTTGCAAAGG
>NW_006408570.1:7894197-7910264 GCF_000296735.1 Chrysochloris asiatica | reverse complement strand
CACTGACCTTGCAGTTCAAACCAACCTTGTGGTCCATTGCTTATCCTCTAGTGCCAAATTAGGATAAACACATATTAATTTGGGTTAAAGCAAAGACAACATACAACAAGCAGTGGGAGAAAGAAATAAAACCCTATAAAGTGTATGTTGCCCTGACACACACGGGATCTCCATGAGTCAGAAGAGTCAATTCAATGAAAATGGGTTACTACTTTGTTCAGAGCAGCACACCTCAAACTCTACAACTAGGAAAGTCAGCTTTCTTCACTGGCTTGCTCTCAGGGTCGAGTTACTGGAAAAGAGATTTTCATAAATGGAGTTTTATTTATAAACCTTTAGCCCACTCTAACATCGCAGCCAACCAAAGTCCCTATGTTCCTAAAGTAAGAGGCTGGACAAATAGAACACTACAGGGAGAAGGCAGTGCCATAGCCCCATCAGGCAGCTCTTCTTCCTGCTCATTGTCGTTGCTAAAAGAACCTTTATGGCTGGCGGCAAGGCTGCTGAGCCTAGGCAGGAAAAGGGAGCCAGACTGCAGCCAAGTCAGGGATTTATGGTCATTTGGGGAACTCTACTGCCACTGGAACACATTTTCACTTGAAATGAGCTTTGAGAAACCAATGTCTTGCTATTCATCTACTGCTTCCACTTCCCAGGAAAAGCAAATTCATGTCCTAGTTTCCCCACCCCCACCCCCCGCTCAGTAGCATCAGAAAAAAGCAAACGTTCTCTCATTTGCTTCACATGTAAACCTCCTGTCACTGCTTGCAGCATCCCCACTGAAAATGAAACCATCCATAGTCAGTTCCCCACAGGAGCCCCACAGATTCTGAGGCTGGTACCTCTCATGGTCTCTGTCCAGCTGCATACACAGACACACACACACACAGACATGTTTGCATCCAAGCTTCTAGATTTCCCAATCAGAGGATTCTCTGACTACAGCAATAAAGGCAAGGAGAATTGTAATGTCTGGGTTTTCTGCATAATCTACCATTCGTATCTTACCCTCCAAGCCAACTGTAATATAGCACCTACTTGACCTTCACGTCATTTGGTAGTGTTGACCTCCTCCTCCTCCTAGAAATGTATCCTTCCCCACTTTTCATGACATTATCCCCCACATCCCTTCTTTGCTTCTTCTACGTGCCCCTTTGCATAGTTCTTCCTGAGTATAACAAGATAAGTACTTTTTCTATACCCAAACCAGATGCAAAATAGGAAGAAAGAAAAACCCTCTGTAAAACAGCAAAAACTGAAGTAAAATATTTAGCTGTAAACTTAACAAGAAATGTGCAAGACCTATATGAAGAAAACTTGAAAGCTCTGTTGAATAAAAAAAAAATTTTTTTTTTTGAGAAAATAAAAAACACACCTTGAAAACTCATTGTTACGGAGATGTCAGTTCTGATTTAATTCCAACTGCAAAAAAATACCAAAAGAATTTTTTTTAGTTTGATAAAATAATATGAAGTTTACCTGGAAAAATAAACGTGAGAAAATTCTAAGGAGGAATAGTAACTGAGGAGGACTTAGTTTTATTAGATATTAGAATGTCATTAAACTGTTATTTGAAAAGTACAATACAAATGCTGGAATAGAAGGCAGGTGATTGGAACAGAAATGAGTCTAGGATTAAAGCCAAATATAAGTGGTGGCTCTGTACAATTAGCACTGGACTTTAAATCATAAGGTCAGCAGTTCAAAACTACCAGCCATTCCATGGGAGAAAGATGAAGCTTTCTGCTCCTATAAAGATTTACAGCTTCAGGAATACTATACAGAGTCGCTATGAGTTGGAACTAACCGGGTGACACTTAACAACAACAACAGCAAGTGTATGATAGAGAAGCCAAACCAAAACAAACCCACAGCCCTTGTAACTCATAGCAACCCTGTAGGACAGATACCGCTGCTCCATAAGCTTTCCCAGAGTGCAATTCTCATGGGAGCAGACAGCCTCATAGTTCTCCTCAACAGTGACTGTTAGGTTTGGATCACTGACCTTAAAGTCAGCATCCAAATGCATAACTCACTAAGCTACCAGGGATCTTGTTATTGGCACATTCCAATAACAAGGGAAAAAGGGGGAAGCAAAGAACATGAGTAGGCAGTTTAAACAAAAAAGGTCACAACTGATCAGTAAAGATGAAAGGATAATTGGTTCCCTTCATATCAAATTATGCAGATTAAAACAATGAGATCTTTTTCATCCCTAAGAATACAATTTGAAAATACACAGCACTTATAAGGCAATGAGAAAAAGAAAAACAGCTCATACTTATTGTGGTGGTGGTGATTGTGTGCCGTAGAGTTGGTTTCAACTCATAGCGACGCTGTACAGGGTTTCCGAGGCTGTAAATCTTTACAGGAGCAGAAAACCTCATCTTTCTCCCGCAGAACAGCTGGCAGTTTTGAACTGCTGACCTTGTGGTTCGCAGCCCAATTTGTAACCACTACGCTACCAGAGTGCCTTCATATTTAATTGTAGTTGCACAAAAATACTAGTACAATAATCTTAGAGGACAATTTGGTGATGCCTAGAAGTTTTGGTGTGGTGTTGTAGGATAAACACTGGACCATTAACCACAAAGTCGATGGCTTAAACCTACCAGTTACTCCTCAGAAACCCTATACAGGGTCGCTATGAGTTGTGACCAACCCGAAAACACTTAACAACAACAAAGAAGCTGTAGTATAAGCACTGGACTGCTAACCAAAAGGTTAATGGTTCACACTGAGCCCAGGGACATGGACCTGGCCACTGGGGGCTGGATCTGAGAGTGAACTGTCCAGCTCATATGAAGTGGGGGAGGTACACAGGAATGCCCAAGCTTGCAAATAGTACCTATTTGACCTAGCTTGGATGACTTGGTGATCAAAATTCAACTAGAGGCAGATAAAGAAATTTGATACAGGAAGTGTAAATTGCTACAATTTGATGAACTTGACTGTATTTTATAAAGGTAGTAGTACAAAATACCAACAGAGAGGGAAGGAGTCTTCAAATCAAGGATCAAGCATATCCCCTCAGTACACCGAGTTGATAGGGATGAGCAACTCAGGCATTGGCTACCTAAAATGGGGGTGCTATAAAGGCACAAACTAACTGGCTTACAAGTTTTTCAGGAGGGAGTTTAGTTTCAGAATGAATGGGGGAAAGTAGAATCCCCACTGAACAGTTTCCATCTTGTCAAGATTCTGTTGATTTTTTTGTGACTAATTGTTATCATGACTAATTGTGATGGGCACAATTGTAAAGGTAGAAGATGTGTAACAAAAAGTTGGCAGTATTTGATCTTGCATTCCAGGAACAGAGAACCCTGAGACCAGAAAAAGAGAAGAGTATGGGTGGAGCTTGAAATCCTAACCAGAGAGGCAGCAACTCCAAAGTCGGAGGCAGAGACAAAGACATGGATAGATAGTGCATCTGAGTACTCTAGACTCATGGAAGGGGAAAGGCTGTGTGCTGATGGCAGGGGTCTGGTTTGCAAAATGTGCACTTTCGTTGTTTAAATGATTGGATATTATAAAAAAGGGGATGGTAATTATTACAATGAAACAAGATGAGATTGGTTGAATGCAAAACTAATGTTCTGCCATATAGACTATCATTCCATCCACAATAAAAGCTTTAAAAAAAAAAAAAAAAAAGGATAGTGCTTCAAATCCACTAGCAGTTCCACAGGACAGAGATGAGACTATCTACTCTCCTGAAGATTTACAACCTATACAGGGTTGCTGTAAGTCCTCACAATTGGACCAGTAAATAACATCATGATAAACTGATAAAAGACTGAAGTTGTCAAAAACTTTGTTGTGCTTGGAGCCACCATTAACACTCATGGAAGCAGCTGTCAAGGAATCAAATGATGTATTGCATTAGGCAAATCTGATGCAAAAGACCTCTTTAAAGTGTTCCAGAGCAAAGATGCCAGTTTGAAGACTAAGGTGCACCTGACCCAAGCCATGAATAAGGAAGGCCATGGAAGCGTGAATGCATTGAGTTATGGTGTTGGAAAATAATATTGAAAGTGCCATGGACTGTCAGAAGGACAAACAAATGTGTTTTGGAAGAAATCTATTTAGAATGGCATTTAGAAGCCAGGATGGTGAGATATGTTATCAAGAGGGACCAGTCCCTATAATCAGTAAAATGGAAGGTCAGTGAGACCCCCAGAGAGATGGATTAGCACAGTGGCAGCAGCAACAAGCTGAAAAGTAGCAATAGATGTGAGTATGAGATAGGACTAGGCAGTGTTTTATTCTGTTGCGCACAGGGTCATTATGTGGTAGAGCAGACTCAATAGTGCCTAACAACAACAACGTGGGTCTGAATGGCTTTTATGAGTATTTTGAATGGGCTCAACCTTTGACATAGAAATTTTATTGTTAGGGATTGGGCCTACCAATAAAAACTGCTTGCTTCATTGCACAAATATACAAATATACAAGAAAGTTTGTTGGAATATATTGTATCATAACTGGCTGCTGACAAAATCTGTCTACCACAGGTTTGGAGTCTTGGTGTGGCATTGTGGGCTAAAGCACAGGACAACAAGGTTGGCTTGAACCACAAGGTCAGTGGTTCAAACTCACCAGTCACTCCTTGAAAACCCTACACAGGGTCACTATGAGTCAGAACCAACTCAATGGCACTTAACAACAACAAAATTACAGGCTATGTAAATCATGGTGTCATACTATGGAATATCATATCACTGATTTAAGAATGAAGGAGAACCAAATACACAGATATGGAAAGATTTCAAAAATACATTATAAAGTAAATGTGAATTATAGAACAGTTTGTACAACATGATCTCATTTAAATACATAAACATAAAACCATCCCAGAAAGTTCTGTCAAATGGGACAAAAGAGTCTGGAAGGGTAGAAGGTGGACTTTTGCTTTATAGTTTATACAATTTAAATATTTCTTCTTACTACAATGTATTCTCCACCATCAGTATATGTATCAGTTTGTCGTATTGGGGTGGCGTCTGTGTTGCAGATCTTAGCAAAACATATTTAACAGAACTTTCAGACTTAGAGATTAGGGGGAAAGACTTGAAGATCTACTTTCAAAATTTAACCAATTAAAAGTCTGTAGGTCATTAAGGTCAGCTCTGCAACCTCCAATAGGGTTGGTGCGACTCCAGGCAGCTTTCTTTCTTTAGGGATGGGGTCACCGTGTTGCATTAAACAAATATGCAGTAAAAAGACCTCTTTAAAGAGTGAAAGAGTAAAGATGTCACTTTGAGGACTAAGGTGTGTCTAATTCAAGCCACAGTATTTTCAATTGCCCCTTAGATACGTGAAAGTTGCACCAGAAAAGAGTTGATGTATTTGAATAATGGTATTGGAGAAGAATATTGAAAGTACCATGAACTGCCAGAAGAACAAATAAATTTGTCTTGAAAGAGTTCAACCAAAATGTTCCTTAGAATCAAGGATGGTAGACAGCATGCTTGGAAGAGTGGAGGGTCAACAAAAGAGAGGAAGACCCAATGAGCTGGATTGACACAGTAGCTACAACAGTGGGCTTAAACATAACAACAATTGTGAGGATGGCACATAGGGTCGCTGTTTTGGGCAAAAATCACTTGTAACTACCGAATCTTATACAAGTCAACACATAGGTTTACAGATTCCTGGCTCAAATCAATAGTAAATAGTAAGTTAAGACAAAAGTTGCATTTTCATATAGTACTAGATGACCCTAAGGCAGGAGTTAAAAAAAAATGAGAACTCAAAATCATCTTGAAAATGTAATTTTTGTTTAACTTACTATTTACCATTGATTTGAGCCAGAATCTGTAAACTTATGTATTAACTTGTATGGGATTCATAAGTTGCAAGTGATCTTTGTCCAAAAGAATCGCAAGTGAACGCCACAGATGACTTTTTTGCTCAGTAGAACATCAACCAGTTTCATATCTGTCTTCTTTAAGCATTCTTTCTTTTGTTGATTATATATACTTTGGTCTCTTAAATTCTTCTTTGAACCAGCTTTATCACCCTGTTGGTTCTCTAATTAATAATGATTTTTTTTTTTTTTTTACTTAGGATCACTGCATATTTCCATGAGGGCTTCATTTTAAATTTTAAAGATAATTCCATTTTGATATTTTATCCCAGAACCTCAGTCACACTACATAGTTGCCAGCCTAGTTTGATGGCCAGAGACCTTTGTCCCTGTCATTTTACTCTACCTGAAACTCCCCATCTTGTCCCCAACATCTTTTAACCAAAATCTTACCCATCCTTCAAGACTCATATCCTGGCACCTCTCTGTGAAGCCTTTTCTGATCTCTTAATTTAATTTCTGTCATTCTTCTTTGTTCCCACTCTGGCTGACTTGTTGATATTCTTGTTGTGGTCGCTTCAGTCCTGCATTACCTCCTGGTTGCCTCTCTCTCTCCAACCACAGCATCCAGCTCAACGCCTGACCAATAAATGTTCAATGACTGTTGGTTTAATTGGGACTAATCAGTCTTAAGCAAGCCACTATTTCAACACTTGGCCTCAGCCAAAATCTAAGCAATCTAATAGATGATGGTTGGGGTGGTTCCAAAGGTTTTTTTAGAAACCACAAAAGATGATTGAAATTGAATAGGCATTTATTGAGCACCTTCTGGGTGCCAAAAGCAGAGATGAATAAAACATGGAACTGGGTTAATCTCTCAGGAGTAACTGAATTTGCTTTCCAAGCTGTCGCTGCTCTATTTAAAAACAAAAAACATTAAATTCTAGATGAGTTACTGAAAGCCACACAGGCTAAATTTACCTAATGTTTTCCTTGGCCTTTGGTGTCTTCCTGAGGTAGAGGCACTGGAGGCCGCAAGAGTTCTCGGCCAGCTGTGTCCCCACCTCCCAGAGGTGGTTTGGCCCACAGAGATGGTAGCAGTTGCCTAGTGGGCCCCGTTGAGACCTTGGAGACAGGATATGGGCTAAGCCCAGTCTTGGCCAGGAGATTACTTCTCTGAGATTTCTTAGTAGCCATATTTTCCCAGAGTTCTCCTTATACCACAATCCTACCAGCCTGACTCCAAATTTGCCTCAATGGTGCCAAAAGATACTGCTCCAGAATAGACATATCATCCAATGGCATCAAAGGCTGAGTTAGAGACCACCCACTATCCCACCAAGGTTGCAAAACAACTCTTCACTTGCTTCTTTGGGCTTCAAAGAGATATTGTGTTTTAATGAGCTGCTGTATAATTAATCAGCCACCACCCTTCCCAGCTGAAATTATTGACGGAAATAAGCAAACACCCAAAATTTGCTATTTCCCTTTCCAAATGCCAACAGCGAGGAAAGTTCCCATGTAAATCAGTGCTGGGTGTGGACGGGTTCTGGGCTCCAGCAAGTCTGCTTTTCCATCTCATAACTCAAGACTCACTACAGATCCCTCGGCCCCTCAGAGCACGTCAAAGGTCATGAACCCGGAACTCCTCCATCCGTGGCCACCTTGCTGAGGGGCGTGGCTTTCACTGCAGTTTGGACAGACTGAGGACATTTAATCCATCCTAGTGTCTAGGACCCAGCCATACAGCCCACTGGGACCACAGGAAGCCAATGGCTTTCCATCTCAGCTCTGCCATGTTTGTTGTTGCTGCTGTTATTGTAAGTGTCATTGAGTGGGCTGGGTTAAAATCCTGGTCTGTCACTTTCCAGCTGTCTCCTCACCTGTAAAATGGGAATAGTGTCCTGGTATGGCACTGTAGGATAAGCACTGGACCACAAGGTCAGTTTTAGCAGCAAGGCTGATGGTTCAAACTCACCAGCTGCTCCACGGAAACCTATACAGGGTTGCTATGAATTGGAACCAACTGGACGTTACTTAACAACAGCAAAATGAGAATGAGAATGGCTACCTTGTGGGGTTGTTATTGTTGTTGTTTGTTGTTAGGTGCCATCGAGTTGGTACCAATTCATACCAACACTATGTACAACAGAACAAAATACTGCCCAGTCCTGGGCCAACCTCACAATTGTTGTCACACTTGAGCCCATTGATGCTGTCACTTTGCCAGTCCATCTCACTGGGGGTCTTCCTCTTTTTCTCTGATCATCGACCTTACCAAACACAATATCCTTCTCCAGTGACTGGTCCCTCCTGACAATAAGTTTGAAGTATGAGGTCATCCTGGCCTCCAAGGAGCACCCGGGCTGCAATTCCTCCAACACAGATCTGTTTGTTCTTTTGGTAGCCCTGCGGCACTTTCAATATTCTCCTCCAACACCATAACTCACAGGCATCAATTCTTCTACGGTCTTCCTTATTCACTGTCCAGCTTTCGCATCCATATGAGCTAATTGAAAGTACCATGGCTTGGGTCAGGTGCACCTTAGTCCTCAAGCTGACATCTTTGCTCTTCAATACTTTAAAAATGTCTTGTGCAGCAGATTTGCCTGATGCAATGCATCATCTGATTTCTTGACTCCTGCTTCCATGAGTATTGATAGTTGATCCAAGAAGAATGAAGTCCTTGACAACTTCAATCATTTCTCCATTGATAAGAATGTTGTTTATTGGTCCAGTGGGAGGATTTTTGTTTCCTTTATGTTGAGATGCAATCCATACCAAAGGCTGTGGTCTTTGATCTTCATCAGTAAATACTTTAAGTTCTCTTCACTTTCAACAAGCAAGGTTGTATCATCTGCATATCGCAGGTTGTTAATGAGTCTTCCTCCAATCCTGATGCCACACTTTTCTTTGTAGAACCCAGTTTCTCAAATTATTTGTTCAACATCCAGGTTGAATAAGTATGGGTTGTGGTCAACATTAAATGGATAATAACAGTAAACTGTTTCATTCAATGCTTGTCATATAGCAAGCATGTTATAAATGTTAGTTGTTGTTATTATTATGACTAATGCTATACATCAGATATTGTGCTAAATGCCTACAAGTATTACCTCATTTAATTCTTACAATAACACTATGAGGCAAATGCTATTTTGAGATCTCCATTTTATAGATGAGGATACTGAGACTCACAGAGTCAAGGCTATATAACTAGTAAGAATTGTAGTTGTTGAGTGTCGTCGAGTCGATTCTGACCCATAGCGACCCTGTATAGGGTTTCCAAGGAGCAACTGGTGAACTTGAGCCACCAATCTTGCAGTTCAAATGGCTCTGCAGTCTGGCATATATAGACTGAAAGTCTATATAACTGCAGAACTGTAAAAAGTCAGGGTAAAGTCACAAAAAATATAATGTTAATTGTTGAAATAGAAAAATACAGACACTAGGAAATAAAACAGAGCACATTTCTAAGCCCTAATTCCAATTCACTTGTATGATTCAGACCCAGTCAGAAGAAGGACAAGTTCCCCTTCATCAGGCCAAAGTGCCCACCTTCAATAACTTCGGTGGCAAAATGTTGGCAGGGCTCTTCTCCTCCGGAGACTAGACTATGTGTATCCCCTGGTTGTCTATGCTTCTAGTGCTCCTTTACCTCTTGGTACAAATTAAGTGTTAAATGTTTGCATCCCACATTATAAGAGAAATTCAGAACTTCCCATACACACACACACACACAGCAGCATATCCACGGAGCTGCAGAAGGTCCGCATTCTCCTAGTCAGTTCTTTCTCTAAATTCCTCTGTGGGTTAGATAGACTCTGGCCCCCACTCACAATCATGAATCCTGAGGTTGGTACCCTGTTCTTTGAGCCTCCCTTGGTCCCCAAGAGCCACCAACATACAGATGTTATATGTAACAGACAATACTGGTGGTTTGGGAATTCGCACGACCCAACAAAGTAACAAGTCAAAACTGACAATGGATTTTGTCCTTCCCACACAAAATGGCTTGCTACTATCTTTGTCTTTTTACTTCTGTCTTTTGTCATTATTCCTGGGCCTCTTCTCCCATAGTAACAAACAAGCCTCCCAATCCACCAACTCTTTATCCCTTCCTCTTTGAATTCTGTACCCATTTGCAAGACCATCTGCAGAAAAAATTTCAGAATGCCTGTTAGGTACTATTGAAACTAGGTACGTTATCTTTTGTCCTGAAATCGTTCCCATCCACAACTGTTGTTGTTAAGTGCCTTCGAGTCGGTTCCAACCCACAGCAATCCTGTACAGGGGTTCCAAGGAGCAGCTGGTGAACTTGAGCTGTCAACCTTGCAGTTCAAACAACTTTGCAGTCCAGCGCATTAACCCACAGTGCTACACCAGAGTCTACAGAAGGATGAACTTCTACCAGCCCATGAACTTCTGGCCCCGATGCACAACAAGATAAACACAGATGTTAAGATTTTACAGGTACTTGATAGAGTAATTTCATGTCTTCTAAATCTAATAATAATTTGTAAAAATAAAGCTTTACTTTGTATGTCTTTTTTGTTTCATGTTTTAATAAAAACCTTTCACTGCATTTTACAGGTAAAATATCAAATACGATACCTCCACGATGGACTGGAATGTACAAAGCTGTTCTTTCATCAGGTATCATGTGACAAGCACTGATCTGGACTGGTCTAGCCCTGGAGGCCAGCCTCATGGAACCAAAATGCCCTGTTACTGGACATTCCCAATCAAAAAGCAGTTTCTCCCCTTGTAGAATTCTGCTACTCTACTAAGACAATTGGATTAACCTCTGAAAGACTTTTTCCCTCCCCATAAAAGTTGGATTGTAGCCACAGAGTTCAATATGGAACTTTTGACAGTCTCTGCAGCTTCTGAGGCAGGAGAAAGATTTAATGATGACAAAAACGTCTGTTCACGTCACCCTTTAGCATCTATCAGTCACATTCACACTCGTCATTTCATTCAATCATCTTGACACTTCAATCAAGCAGAGCTAGTCTGTGGCTTACTTTATGGATGAGGAAACACAGGCTTGAGGAAGTTAAATGTCTTACCCAAGATGCTTCTGGAGACCAGGACTCAAAACCAGGTGCTTTGATTTCTGACACAAAGATCCTCCCATGCTCAGTATGGGCAAACTCATCTCAGACAATGGTCTACTGATAATGTTAGCTGCCACCAAGTTGGCTCCCAACTGATGGCGACCCCATTCACAGCAGTACTGGCCTACTGTGATCCATCCGTATGCTATCATTGGCTGATTTTTAGAAGTAGTTCAACGGGTATTTATTTCCTTTTGGCTATCTTAGTCTGGGAGTTCTGCTGTGGCACTGTGGGTTAATGTGCCAGACTACAAAACCATTTAAACTACAAGGTCGGCAGTTCAAGCTCACCAACTTCTCCTCAGAAACCCTATATAGGGTCGCTATGTGTTGGAACCAACTCCATGACACTTGACAATGACAATCTTTAGTCTGGAAGCTCTGCTGAATCCTGTTCTGTATTACAACAACTTGCAAGCCCCCACTGACAGACAGGGATGTCTACAGTTGAGGTTGTTGTTCTTGCTGATAAGTGCTGTTGAGTTGGTTCCTACTCATAGCACCCTTGTATAGGGTTTCTGAGGAGCAGCTGGTGAGTTTAAACTGCCGACCTTTCAGTTCAAACCAACTTTATGATCGAGTACTTATCCTACAGTATCATACCAGGACTCCTGCTTTAACGTACAAACCAGAAAACCAAATTCATTGCTGTAGAGTCAGTTCTGACCCCTAATGACCTAGAAGACTGTGTACAATTGTGTAAGAGGGTTTCCAAGGTTGTTAGTCTTCATACAGGTAGACTGTCACATCTGTGGTGCAAACCACCAACCTGCACCATCAGAGCTCCTTTTGTTCACAGTATATTGGTCAGGAATTAAATCCATATCTCCCACATGGAAAGTGAGAATCCAACCACTGAGTCACTAATGTGTCAGATAACAGTCTACAAGGTTTGAATAGTTGTCGCCATCTTGACCTGAAACTGGCCTCCAGATTTCTGGTTGCTGATTTTTATTCTCTTTTCATGTAGCTCCATCTAAATGTACAAATGTCCCTACCACCTTTGCCCCCCACCAATTGTGTTTCATAGCCCCACCCACCTGCCTTCTTGACTCAGAGGGGAAAAAGAGAGGGGGGAAAATATAAAAGAATGGGCAGGAGTGGCCAGCGACCAATTTCAAAAACAAAAAGCAAAACTCAGAAGGGAGCCTAAGCTTTCTCAACAACGTCTCTGCCTTGAACCCAGTCATCTAATATGTTTTATAATAAGGAAACACTCGGAGTTGACATTAAATGCCTTCATGGGGCTGAGCCACATGCTGACAAAAGAGATGGCCAAAACAAGTGTGTTGCAAGAGTTGAAAAACAATTATGACTTTAATCTGATTAAACTCTTGCCCAAAAGAAAACCAGAGGGGATTTTTAGAACTCTGTCTCTGTAATTCTGATTTCCTTCCATTTTTATAGCATATAAATAATTAAAATTATGCCCACGATACATTTGGCTTCATTCAGCAGGCATATTGAAGAATATTACATTTAGTAATTTACATACACTGGAAACATAATACATTAGATGTTCCAGAAAGCTAAAAACAACAGGCCAACATGGACAAATCTCTTATGTAAGGTCTGCGATGGTCTAATGCAGGCACATAAAGAGAGCTTGGATTTTCCTAGGAACCATTTTCTTGCAAATGAAACATTTAATTATGGAGCTGAGTCCATAAATAGACCATTAACACTGGGAGAGGGAATGGCTGTAGCTATATTGCTGTATTAGCAGGGGAATATCCTACAAGAAATTCATCAATGCCATAGATAATTAATTACAGCTCACCTTCTCCCCATATCGCCAAGCCTTTATCAGCCAGTGTTGGGGAAACAGCAGATGGCCAACCAAACACAGAATGCAATTTTCTGTCAACTCATTATTTACAGAATCGCGGATTAGGGACGAGACCCCCTAGAAGGTCAACTAGGCCATCCCCCTTTGTCCAGAACAGCCTGCACCAAAGCTGTCCTGCTCACATAGAGTTTCTATCCACCTTATTCAGAAAGTGTCCCCAGAGAAAGAAATTTCACCATGCACAACAGTCTGTGAATCTTGGGGACTGCGTGTCCTTCCATTGGGGAATAAATGCTCCCTAATGACTAACTCTTCAGAGTACTTTCCTCAGCATTTGGTCAGTGCCCCCATGCTGTGTTATGCTCAGAGGCTGAGCTGTAAGTACTCTCCAAAATAATCATAATAAAAAGGGAAAAAAGTTATTTGCCACAAAGTCAATTTCAATTCCTGGTAACTCCTTGTATTACAGATACAATTTCTCAATCGGGTTTTCTTTGCTGTAATCTTAACTGCAAAAAATCTTCAGGCCTTTCTTCTGTGGGTTTGAATCACCAACCTTAAGTTAGCAGTCAATTGTGAAAACAACTTTTGACACTCAAAAGATCCTCTTGTTGTGGTGGTTTACGGTTGTCAAGTCGATTGTGACTCATAACGACCCTGTACAGGGTTTCTGAGGAATGACTGATAGGTTTAAACTGCCGACCTTGTGGTTAGCAGTCTAGTGCTGATCCTACAGTGCCACACCAGGACTCCTCTCCTTGCTGGATGCTAGACGGTACAACATGGTTCCTTGTTCCCAGAGTATCCTATGAAAGATTTCAAAGCCAGCCAAAAAGACTGAGACAGCTTCATGGCTATTTTAAGGTTGTTTATTAATGAGTCAGAATTGTTTTGTGTGTGTAATTTTAATGAGTCAGAATTTGACTTAACAGCCATGAGTTTAGATTTTGGTTTTATTAAAAATAAAAGTATTCTAGAAGTTCAGAATTTTGTTTTATCTACATGTATAAGGGTTTCTTTATTTCTCACACCACTGTCAGAAAGGCATGGAAAATGAGATGTCTTTATTCCTAAAAGGACTCTGTTCTTCCTTCTGGGTCCTTGCCTAACTTGGGAACTCAGGAAACTTAGACTTGTGAAATCACACAGAAGCTGTTCCCGTATATACTCAGTCTTTTCAAAGTTGAATTCCTTACCAAGTGAGTCCGTTTCAGATGAGTCAATGTACTTAGATGAATGTTGGTCTCTCAGATTCCACCTCCCTGTCTTTTCCCTAAAATGCTCTCATGTTTTATAAAGGTTCTCTGTATACTGCCAAAAGAACAAACAAATCTGTGTTGAAAGAAGTACAGCCAGAATGCTCCTTAGAAGCCAGGATAGCCAGACTTCATCTCGCATACTTCAGACATATCAAGAGGGTTGGTTGATCTCTGAAGAAGGGCACCATGTTTGCTAAGGTGGAGGGTCAGCAAAAAAGAGGAAGACCTCCAACAAGATGGATTGGCCCAGTGGCAGCAGCAGTGGGCTTAAACATAGCAATGATTGTGAAGTTGGCACAGGACTAGGCAGCATTTCATTCTGTTATGCATAAGGTTACTATGAGTCAGTACCATCTTGATGGTACCTAACAACAACAACCTCCTTATGTTGCCTGGCCTCCTCTTCACCATTGTCCCACCACCATGGCCCATGCTAGAAGTCTCCTGAAGACCTAAATCCCTCTAAGTATCTCTGTCTCTCATACACACACAATTATCAGCCCACCAGCCCTATGTTCTTCTCCTACATGCTTCTCTGTGCACAGGATACAGAGATCAAAGAGGAAGAAGAAACAAAGACGCTCAAGTCTTCTTTTCTCCTCTACTTGTGCTTATCTTCCCACAATTGCTCCCTCCAAAAGGATCAAGTTTTCCCTTTCCTTCTAGCCTAAGGTTGTAACCATGTGACCTAGTCAGCATGGACATCCTTTGTACACATAATCTGAATTCTATCAATGTAGTGATCACTGAACTTCAAAAGTTCACTTGTAACTAAACATTTGTTGTTGTTGTTGTTGTTGTTAGGTGCCATCGAGTTGGTACTGACACATAGCGACCTTATGCACAGCAGAACGAAACACTGCCCGATCCTGAGCCAACGTCACTACTATTGCCATGCTTAAGTCCATCGATGCTGCCACTTGGCCAATCCATCTTGTTAGGGGTCTTCCTCTTTTTCTCTGACCCTCCACCTTACCAAACACTGATGTCCTTCTCCAGTGACTGGTCCCTCCTGACAATATGTCCAAACTATGAGACAAAAATGTTTGGCCATCCTGGCCTCCAAGGATCACTCTGGTAGCACGTCTTCCAAAATGGATCTATTGGATCTTTTGGCAGCCCATGGTGCTTTCTATATTCTCCTCCAACATCATAATTCAAAAGCATCAATTCTTCTATGATTTTCCTTATTCACTCTCCAGCTTTCACATCCATATGAGGTTATTGAAAATACCACGGTTTAGGTCAGGCGTACCTTAGTCCTCAAGCTGACATCTTTGCTCTTCAACACTTTAAAAAGGTCTTGCGCAACAGATTTGCCTAATGCAATATGATATTCGATTTCTTGACTGCTGCTTCCGTGAGTGTTGATAGTTGATCCAAGAAGAATGAAGTCCTTGACAACTTCAATTTTTTCTCCATTGATAAGAATGTTGTTTATTGGTCCAGTGGTGAGGATTTTTGTTTCCTTTATATCGAGATGTAATCCATACGAAAGGCTGTGCTCTTTGATCTTCATCAGTAAATGTTTTAAATCCTCTTCACTTTGAGCAAGTAAGGTTGTATCATCTGCATATCGCAGGTTGTTAATGAGTTTTCCTCCAATCCTGATGCCACGTTTTTCTTCATCCAACCCACCTTCTCAGATTATTTGCTCTGCATACAGGTTGAATATGTATGGTGAAATAGTACAACCTTGTCACACACCTTTTTAAATTTTAAACCATTCAGTGATCCCATGTTCTGTTCGAACAACTGCTTCTTGGTCGAGGTACAGATTCCTCATGAGCACAATTAAGTGTTCCGGAATACTCATACCTCGCAATGCTGTCCATAGCTGGCCATGATCCACACATTTGAAAGCCTTTGCGTAGTCAATAAAACACAGGTAAACATCCTTCTGATATTCTCTGATTTCAGCCAAGATCCATCAGACATCAGCAATGATATCCCTCGTTCCACAGCCTCCTCTGAATCTGGCTTGAACCTCTGGAAGTTCTCTGTCAATGTATGATTGTAGCCGTTTCTGTATTAAACGTTAGCAAAACATTACTCGCATGGGATATCAAAGAGATTGTCCAATGATTTCC
>NW_006408570.1:7883144-7892527 GCF_000296735.1 Chrysochloris asiatica | reverse complement strand
TCAACTCTACTTTGAGGAGGCAACTCTTCCCCAGTCGCATTTTGAGTGCCTTCCAACCTAAGGAGCTCATTTTCTGGCCCTATATCTGACAGTGTTTCTCTGCTATTCATAAGGTTTCAGTGACTAAATATTCAGAAGTAGTTCATCATTTTTTCTTCCTAGTCTGTCTTCGTCTGGAAGCTCATCTGAAACCTGTCCACCATGCGTTATCCTTGCTGGTATTTAAAATACTGGTGGCATAGCTTTCAGAATCACAGCAACTCACAAGCACCACAGTACAACAAACTAAAGATTACTGGGGAGAAAATTGTTTGATATCCCAGAGCATTTATCTGCTCTTCATTTAGTTTTCCAATGCAATGCCTATTCCTTGTAGCCAGCTATCTTCAGACCTGCACAAACACACCTAGCTAGAGGCATACACACACACACACACACATATTCACACTCTTCATTTCCTAGGATGAGGGAATATGGTGTCACCAAGATCCAGACCAACAGATTCTGAGTTACTAACAGACCAAGTAATAGAAGTGAATCCTTAAATCTGTTTCTAAAAACTCTGTGCTAAAATCGTTCTTATCATGATAGAGTGGTTTTGAATCTTGTTTTTGTTGTTGTTAATTGTCATTGAATTGGTTTGGACTCACCTGTACAGAGTTTGAACTGCCAGCCTTGGTGGTAGTAGTCCTGTGCTTACCCTGTGGGTTGTCCTGTACCACAGTCCACATACATAGAGCTTTAATAAATAGATCTAAAGTTCAGATGTTCTCAAATTCCAATATTCTATCAACTGCCCAAAAAGACTTCAAAACAGTAGTGGAAAAAATCCATTTTCTTTTAATTACATTTTTCCATGGATTTTAGAAGCACTCCCCCCTACCCCTGCCACGTCTTCAGGAGGGAATGGTGGCTCAGTGGTAGAAATTCTTACCTTCCATGCAGAAAACCCAGGTTCGATTCCTGGCCAATGTACCTCATACACAGCTACTGCCCAAGTTGCTATAATGCTGAACAAATTTCAGTGGAACTTCAAGACAAAGACAGACTAGAAAGGCTGACAGGTGACCTACTTTTTTCTGATTTACTATCTCTCTCTCTCTCAGCCAATGGAAACCCCATGGATCTCAATGGTCCAAACAACAACCAATCATGGAGATGGTGCTGTTAATTCTGGTTGTGCATGGGGTTGTCATGCATCAGCAACTGACTCAGCAACAGCTAATAGCAACATCAACTATATCTGTGACTTCCCAGTTCATCTATGAACATCTCTAGCATACAGAACAACAACAAAAAAAAAAAAAGGGTCGATGAATGAAATCAAGCCCTCAAAGCAATGCCAGAGTGAGAGAAGGAATCACCACCAGTGACAAATCTTACCCATTCCTGTTTGTTATGTGCTGTCGAGTCAATTCCAACTCATAGCAACCCTGTGTAGGGTTTTGGAGGAGTGGCTGGTGGGTCAACTGCCAAACTTGTGGTTCACAGTTCAGTATTGATCCTACAGTGCCACACCAGGAATCCTACTCATGCCTACATTGTCTTGCAAATATGAGAACAAACCTGTTAATCATACAGAGCTTTGTGAAAATTTCTTTTCTCTAAGCCATTCATTTACTAACTCATTCTTCATCATTCTGTAGAATATCTAGCATTATGTATAGATTTATGGGGCAGATTATAATCTCAAGCATAGAGCATGTATCAGTGCTTATTTCTCAATGGAGGTGTTTGATGTGCTCATTGTTTCATATGATCACAGACAGAGTCCAGACAAGGGACAGGGATGGCAGACCTGAAATCTAGAGAAGAGGGCACCTACAGGGAGTAGAGGTGCCTTCGAGAAAGGTATTTGTTAATGCGTCTCAGGTAATAGTACATTAACTCAATTTAAGTCCGACACAGATGATGATGAGAAGGAATTTTGGCCTGAGATGTGAAAATCTCCTGATGTAGTAGACCTCCCTCAAACCTTGGTGCTTCCCTTTGTGTGAGCTCAACTTTTTCCCCACACAATAGCAGAAGCTAGTCTTTCCTGGTAACCTGACCTCCCCACCCCTTCCCCTGAATTCCAGGCTGAGAGAGGAGGTGCACCAAAAGACCTGGGGCGGGCTGGGGAACCGTCAGATGTGGTTTGAAGTTGCCACCAACCTCTGAGCGACCTCTCCCTGCCCTCTGAGGCCCAGGCCAGCTGGCTTTCTCATCAGCATCCTGGGGAAAAGCCCTGCCTGGTGGCTCTGCTGGCTGCAGCTCTGATTACAGAACCAAGGAAGACCTTTCTCAGTGTCCCCCCACTTGATCCTCAGTCACTGTCTTCAACTGACCTCATGGGCTTCAATAAATCTTTCAGACTGAAAAATAGTTTTGAACTTGAAAGCTCAGTTTTCTCCCACAGAAAGTTCATTTTAATCCACCACAGTGGGCCCTTGACTGTACTCATTCAGTGTCTATTAATGGGCCATTCTGCTAAGTAAGGAGAGCTAGTGGAACAACAGTTAGTGCTTGGTTCCTAGTCAAAAGGTTAGTGGTTCAAACCCACCCAGGAACTCCATAGGAGCGAAGACCTGGCAATCTGCTCCCATAAAGATTGTTGTTGCTGTTGTTAAGTGCCATCGAGTCAGTTCCGACCCATAGCGACCCTGTATAGGGTTTTCAAGGGGTAGCTGGTGAGCTTGAACCATCAACCTTGCAGTTCAAACGACTTTGCAGTCTGACTCATTAACCCACAGGGCCACACCAGAACTCCCCCATAAAAATTTAATGGGGAAATTCTATTCTGTCACATGGGTGTCTATGAACTGGAAATGACTCAACAGCACATAACAACAACAACGTTCTGCTAGGTGGGGTTAATTAAAGAACAGCACTCTCTTGAGATTTGTTTCTTTTTTTTTCCCCAAAAATTATCTTCAAAGCAGTTAGAAGATACTATTAGGAGACAAGTAGCCTGACTCAGGGTCACTCAGCCCCTCGCCCACCTGGGTTTAGAGTTGATGAGCATGACTACATGAAAATGCAATCCTGTCACCACAAACCACTTCCCCCGGTAATCTGAGATCATAAATCAGTAAACAGATCAGTCTGAATGATGGGCAGGGAAGTTAAGGGATAGGAATGAGGGTTGGGGTCAGATGCCCAGCTCTGGCCCTACCTCCCTCTCTCTGATCTTTTGTGTATTGCATACAGATGTGAGTGGCTAACATTCTTAAGCACTAGATCTCTCCCTGTCCTGCCACTGTCTGCCTCTGAACAGCCCCTGCCAATCATAGTGTCCCAAACACCAAATATCGTGTCCCCAAACACCATGTTCTGAGACTACATGTAGTTAGAGGGCAAAGAAACACACATCTGTCCATCTTTCTCACCATCTTGTATGATGTAGCCTGCCGATCCTGCCTAATCTCTTCCCAAACCCGTGTTCAGTGACATTATGTTGGTAGCTTGAAATTGCCATAGTAGAATGTTTACACTGTGGAAATTGGCAAACACTGCAAATGCTCCAAAGCTCCAGTTGTTAAACGTTTAATAGAACACTCCTATGTCCCTATCTGTATTTAGCTACCTTTCCAACTCTGCATAACTCCACCTGTCTCATGCCTGCCAGAGGATTAGCGGTCAGGAGAAATGTCCACCATGTTATTATTACAAGCATAATTGCACCCTTCTCCTTGCTAAGAAGGCAACCGCTTAGCTTCATTCTCCCTGTGAGCCCTGATCATTACTCTGTGCGTGATTGTGAATGAGGTCAACGCCCCACGGGCATTTGATTATTTATAACTTCAGAAAGTTTCTTTTGCACAGTGATTTGCCAGGCTTTCATCTACAGCAGGCAGAATTTGATAGAAATATGGAAAACGGCCTGAACCTTAAATGACAAACAGATGAGGAAGCCCGATGAAAATCACACATGTTTGAACACCATGTGTTTTCACATGAAATATATATGGGATTTTTAATTGATGTTGACTTTAGCTCAGTTCTTAGCTATCTTAATTAGTGGGTTACAAGAAACAGTAAAGAAAGGAATTTGATCAGGGTGAACCCTAGAGAAAGCCTGACTTTTAGTGACCTCTCCTTAGCCCCCTGCACATCCCCAATCCAGACTCCATTATCTCATTGAAAAGAAGTCGCTCTATCATCCAACCTGTCCTTTGACTACGGTGCAAAATGAGCAACACTGCCTGACTTCACTGTCTTCCCCCATCATGTTAGATCTTAAAGGGACATGGCTGCATTCACTTGTGTGATGGTCATTACTGCTGTTCTTTAAATATTTCCAGCTGTCCACCTTTAGGGTACATGGTACAATCCTACCTTCTAGCCCCCTGCGGTTGGATGGGGCCAAGTAACTAGTTCTGGTAAATGAGTTCGGAGGAGATTATGCCTCGTGTCATTTTCTGGGCCAGAACATTTAATTTCTAGTTTAATACCCCCAGATCGAGCTAAGACTCTAACCACAGTTGAGCAGTTTGAATCTACCAGCATCTCCACAGGGGAAACATGAGGCTTTCCGCTCCTGTAAAGATTTAGAACCTCAGAAACCCTATACTGGGTCACTGTGAGTCAGAACCGACTCCACCTCACACCGCCAGCACCAGAGTGACACTGGAGATGAGAATTGCCCCAACAGCTTGGGTTCTGAGCATGATTGAGTCCCCCTGTCTCCTGAAATGAACATATGAGCACAGGAAACATAAACCTGCGTTATTGAGGGCACAGAGATGTGAGGCTGTCTGCTGCCACAGAAAAACGCAGCCTGTCCTGACTATTAGGATACCCCTTCTTGGTGGAACACCAGCATACAAGCAGTGTCATGGCCCCGCTCCAATCAGAGCTCAGAAAATTATACATACTGAGCATCAAGGGCCCAGATCACATTAAAAACCAGAGGCTGAGACCTGAATGGGTTCTACAACATACCTAGGTGAGCCCCTCCATTTACCCCTGAGGAATTAGAGGCCTGGAGAGAAGCATTTCTTAAATGCCTTACATCATCCAACTGGAGTCCCTGGATGGCAAGGTAAGTGTTTAACAGCTAATCAAAAGGCGTCGTGGTGTGGCACTGTGGGTTCATGCACTGGGCTGCAAGGTCAGTTTATAGCCGTTCCGAGGAAACCCTACACAGATCGCCATCATTATGAACCGGAACTGACTCCATGGTATTTAAATACAACTAATCGAAAGGAGATCTGGTAGCGTAGTGGTTACGAATTGGACTGTGAACCGCAAGGTCAGCAGTTCGAAACTACCAGCGGTTCCACGGGAGAAAGATGAAGCGTTCTGCTCCCATAAAGATTTACAGCCTCAGAAACCCTGTACAGGGTCGCTATGAGAGTCAGAACAGACTCCACGGCACTTAACAACAACAACAACAATTGAAAGTTTGGCTGTTTGAATTCACCCTGGGGTGTCACAGAAGAAAAACCTAGCAATCTGCTTTCAAAAGTTCCAGCCTTAAAAATCCTGTTGAGCACAGTTCTACTCGGAGTTAGAATTAACTTGATGGCAATTGGTTTTTTGTTTGTTTGTTTTTACTTGTATCACTCAGCTACATAGTGGTGCTTTTGCATATTCTAGCATAGTGGTTACGAATTGGGCTGCTAACCTCAGGGTCGCAGTTCGAAACTACCAGCTGTTCTGCGGGAGAAAGATGAGGCTTTCTGCTCCTGTAAAGATTTACAGCCTCGGAAACCCTGTGCAGGGTTGCTATGAGTCAGAACCGACTCCACGGCACATAATAACAACAACCTCTTCTACTAAAAACTATGTTCTGTTGGCATGACTATAGTTTCTCTGGGCTTCAGGACTCAAAATACCATCCCACTTACAGGTTTTGTGGTTGAGAAGTTAGGATATGCAGTCAGGTTGACTGGGGTTGAATCTCAGCTCTGCCACTGACGAGTTGGAAGCCTCCCCCAAGCTCCTTGAAGCTCTATTGGCCTGATAGCCAACATCTGCAGAGTAGATGAAAATAAGGTTGTTGCAATGGCATCTAAATGAGATCCAGTTCATACAGCAATTTAGCAAACGTTTGCTATTGTTACAACTTTTATGAAAGAACCCTGGTAATATAGTGGATTCCAAGCTGGGCTGCTAACTGAAAAGTCAATAGTTCAAATCTACCAATTGCTCCATGGGAGAAAGAGGAGACTTTCAGCTCTATATAGGGCTGTTATGACTCAAAACAGACTCAGTAACACACAATCACCACCACTACCCACACTATGTTAATGGTGTGCCTTCCCCTCACCAGGAACTGTAACAGCTGAGAGTGCTTATTTAGTCCATTTAAGTAGTAGTGATAGGAGTCCTGGTGTAGCACTGTGGCTAATGCGTCACACTGCAAAGTCATTTGAATTGCAAGGTCGGTAGTTCAAGCTCACCAGCTGCTCCTTGGAAACCCTATACAGGGTTGCTATGGGTCAGAATCGAATCTACAGCACTTAACAACAACAACAGTAGTAGTTATGTGTCATGGAGTCGGTTCTGATTCATAGCAACCCTGTACAGGGTTTCTGAGGCTGTAAATCTTTACGGGAGCAGAAAGCCTCATTGTTCTCCCCCAGAACAGCTGGTGGTCCATTTAAAGCATCCCCCAAAAGAAAGTGGGTTTACTTTTACTGGAAACTAAAGTGTTACAGAATTCAATGTACAGTTCTAGACTGGATAACTTTAAACTCTGCGATTCACTCAGAATACCTGGTTGTGTTGCCCAAATTATTCAGACAATTACCTCGGCTCTCCCTTTGCTTTAGCTGCAAATCCTAGGACAATAACATCTGATTTATTAGACATCATCTTCCCAAGAGACTGTAAGTCCTATTTAGCCTCAAAAAGAGGAACACATCCCTCAAAAATCTGGCAAAGGCCAGGAGAGAATGAAACTGCTCCTCTGAACCCCGTTGGATCCTAAATGCCAGCTCAAGGACTGTTGCTCAGGTAACTATGTGTGGCTGCCCGTGAGATGTGAGTATCAGCTGGGAGAATCCAAATTACAGAACACATTATGCATTGGCAAGACAATTTTCTTGTTTGCTTTCTCTATCCAGATGTGGCGCTGTGAGTTAATGTGCTAGACTGCAAAGTCGGTTTGAACTGCAAAGTCTACAGTTCAAACTCACCAGCCACTCCTTTTAAACCCTATACAGAGTCACTCACTATGGGTCAGAACCAAATTGATGGCCCTTCACAACAACAACATCCAGAACCTTAGTGAGTTAGTGACCATCTCTAAAGCGTTTTTGGCAAAAGAACAGAGCCAACCACAGGAATCTAGCTCCAGGTTTCCAACTCAAGGTCATGGAAGAGCATAAACCTATTCTTCTCAAGAAGATTTTTCTACCTTGCAGAGATAAGCTTTTGCAAATTGGGGAAAGAGTTCCCATCCCCAATTAGGGATAAAATTGGAATGACAAGAAGCACTGAGAAAAGCAACATTTAAGTGTTCCTGAGTGTTAGGTAGGTTCTTTGCTGAAATTAGAAGCCCTGTTGGTGCTGTAGGATAAGCACTGGACTGCTAACCACAAAATCAGCAGCTCAAACCCACTAGTTGTGTAGAAGGAAAAAGATGAGGCTTTATGCTCCCATAAAGATTTACAGTTTCAAAAATCCTATACCGGGTGACTCTGGGTCATAATCCACTTGATAACAGTGGGTTTGGTTTTGATTTTCCTGAATGAGACTTATGAGAGCTGTGAGGGTCTTCAGGCTGCTGAAGAAGGAAGGATTCAGGGAAAGAAATAGGCTGGGGTTTGTGTGGTAAAAGGAGCCGTGGGTGGTATGAATGATCAATGCTAACTTAAAGATTGGAGGTTCATATTTACCCAGAGGCATGTGGGAAGAAAGGCCTGGCAATTTACTCAGAAAAAAAGTCTAACTTTGAAAATCTTCTGAAGCACAGTTCTAATCTGATACATAAGAGTTCACCGTGAGTCAGAGCTGACTCAAGCGCAGCTGATTTAGGTGTGGAAGACGATCTTTATAAAATCGCCTAACAATTTCCATGTACTTTATCTACAAGTCCAAAAGCTATGTTGGATCAAGAAACTGGGTTCAGGATCCTTGAACCCGGTTTCTTATTTTTTCAGGTCCTTCAGATACTTGAGATTCTGGGACTTCTCAATCACCCAGGGATCAAAGTAATCACAAAACCAATTGCCAGCCAAGAGGCAAGGCCAATAGGAACAGGAGCCCTAGGATGAGGCCAGTGCCCACAAGGGCTTTCTAACATTCTGTTTTTCCAGAACTCCCTACTCTCACTGAGACCAGAGCACAAGGTATCTCTCCTGCACACACCTGAGTTTCAGGCCCAAACAGGTATTTTCAGACCTGACTGGTAGCTTAGTAGTTATGAATCAGGCTGCTAATCTTAAGGTCAGCAGTTTGAAACTACCAGCTTGTCCGTGGGAGAAAGATGAGGCTTCCTGCTCCAGTAAAGATGTATAGCCTCGGAAACCCTGTACAGGGTACCCTCGCTGTGAGTCGGAACTGACTCCACGGCACGGAACAACAACAATAAAGCAGCAGAAGGATGGGACTGGGTGGGGCTGAGGGAGAAGATAGTGTATGTATTTAGTCATGGAGTTCCTGGATAGTGCAGTTAAGTACTCAACTACTAACCGAAAAGTTGTAGGTTTGAATCCAGAGGTGTCTCAGTAGAAAGAAGTCTCTCAGAAGAAAGAAGATCAGCTTCTGAAAGGTCACAGTTATGAAAAACCGTCTGAGATGCAGTTCTACTCTGAACCACACATGTTGCCATCAGTTAGAAACAACTAGAAAGCAGTTAGTTCTTGGTTTGATAATTTTTCACATTAATGTGTTCAGATGCCTTTTGCTTTCCTCAGAAGGCAGTGCTTTGCCTATGAGTCAGTTGGGTCAGGCTTGGCTGATCTTGGCTGAGCTTATTCACACACCTATGTCCATCTGGTAGGACTTCTGGAGACTGCTGGCCTTTGGTTATGTTCTCGGTTGAGAGCACTTGGCTCTCCTCCATGTGGCTCTCCCATTTATCCAGCAGGCTAGCTAGGAAGTGGCAGGGCTTAACATAACAAAAGGAAATACACAAGGATCTTTACAAGTGTCTACTTACGTCAAGTTTGCTATGGTCTCATTGGCCAATGCAAGTCACATTACCAAGCCCAGAATCAGAGTGGGAGGAGCTTGCAGTTACGGTAAAAGGCAAGGATACAAAGATTACATTAATTGAAACGACTGGTGAAGTCAGTTTACCACAGCATTTGCCTTTCATGTTAGAAGACTCAAATATCCCATGATCCTTGGCTGTCTACTCATATTTAAGTGTGGGGCAATGGACAGACAGCCTATTAGTCACTCACTATGGGTCAGAGGAAATTGGCAAACACTGCAAATGCTCCAAAGCT